>NW_027495341.1:0-209770 GCF_021521415.1 Bidens hawaiensis | reverse complement strand
TCATCACTTGAATTTTCACAAAATACATAATTTGACCTTGACTTTAAACTTCCCAACATGGATTCACAAACTTTATTACAAACTGGATTGTTAATAGTTTTGGTTAGATCCACACATGATTCAAAACGTGGTTCTAACTTTCTTTTTAGCTTACAACCCAGGTTAACCGTCCCACATTCACCACCATTTACATCACCAGCTGCTACAGAAGACACATTGATGTCAGTTTTATCAGATGATGGGACTGGAGCAGCAGTTTGAGAGGCAGCAGGAACAAATTTTACAGGCGTTGGTATTCTACCAACCCCGTATTCCATTTCTTTCTCTGGAAAAGTATTATAGCTAAAGTGGGGCAAGCTGGTGTAGTTATCATTGAACGGTGGTGGTACGGCAGTGTAATCATACCCCAGCCCCGCTTTAACTTTAGTACTTCTCTGGGCTCCAATAAGATCATATAATTTCTCAGATGATGCTTCAAATCTTTCAACTTGTTTTTCTTTTTCTTTCTTATCAGAAACTTCAAGTTTTAATTCTCAATCTCTTCTTTTAAATTATTAATTATGTCTTTATAATAAATGACATTATGCTCTTCTCGAAAAACTTTAAGTTTAAGATTTGCTACATCATCGTGATGAGTTTTAATCTTTTCAACGTAGATCTTGTCAGCCTTTACATATTCAGCATTTAATTGACGAAGTTTTGCATTTTCTTTCAAAACTTCGTCCTGAAGATATCTATAATATGTAACCTTATTTATGCAAGCTTGAGTGCACAGATTGTGATTTACCTCATCGATTGGTGATGTGTCGGGAATAATAGAACATGCGTGACTGCTTTTACTAGCAGCACTTGTCCAAACTTTATTACTTGTCTCAACTTTATTTTCTTTGGACTGATTGTTCATTTGGAGCTTATCATCCATTATTTCAAAAGACTTGATGGTAGAAGTCAACTCTGAGAATGTCATGGTATACAGGTTTGTGGTTCTTTTGATGGTAACCACATTGACACACCATGAGTAAGGCAATGAATTCAACAGCTTCATGTTGATCTCAGACAAACTATTGATGATACCGACACTTCTCATTTTGGTGACGAGCGACTCAAATCTGTTGATGAGAGAGGCAACCGATTCTCCTTTAATATGTGTAAACATATCGAATTCTCCTTTTAACATTTTCTTTCGGCTTTCTCCCATATCCAGATTTCCTCCAAGCTTAGGTTCGTAAGACATTTTTTTTTACTCGATTTTTTTTTTAAGAGAAAAAAAATTTAAGGTTTTTTTTTTTTTTTGCTGTTACAGTACCGAGTTGCTACAGTGCCGAGTCGCTACAATGTTTCGCATGAGTCGCTACAGTGCCGAGTCGCTACAGTGTTTCGCATGAGTTGCTACAGTACCCGATGCGAAGCGATTGCTACAGTACCCGTGCGAAGCGAAGCGATTGCTATAGTACCCCCCGTGCGAAGCGAAACGATTTGCTACAGTACCCGGTGCGAAGCGATTGCTACAGTACCTCGGCGATGCGATTGCTACAGTACCTTGGAAGCGACTGCTACAGTACCCGATGCGAATTTTTTTATTTTTTTTTTTTTTGAAAATATAGCACCCAAACTTCCAAAAAGTCAAAAAGACTTTAGTATAAAAATCAATAAATTGGCCTAAATCTGAGTTTTTTAGCCGAATATGAACTCGGACACAAAAACTTAAAACACTAAAAACTTAGATTTGGTGATTCTCGTGTATTTCCAAGGTGTAAGGGACTCCAAAAGAGATAAGTAACACGAAATCAACCTCAAATCCAACAAAAACTAAGATCAAAACCCGAAAAGTTTGACCCGAAAACCACAAAAAGTCGAGCCGAAAGCTCTGATACCACTTGTAGGTCCTCTAGATGGATCTCAAGACTTGACTCGGATCAATCCGTGTTGTTGGTTAGCGGAAATCACCAATGACACTCGGATCTCGGATCTTAGTTTGTTTGGTTTATTTTCTAAAAGAGAGAAAAGAAGAGAAGTGGGTGAGAGAATTTTTATTTCCAAGAGTTGTGAAAGAGTTGGAGTGTGGAGAAATGGGTAGGTGACCTTTTATAGGGTCCCCATTTCTCCAAAACTTACAAATTAAACGTACCGAGTACGTACTACACCGACTAAAAGCAAACTAAAACGACATATACAATCCTAAAAACAATATAGAATATTGGCCCTACAATTGTATCTCTGCACGAAAGTAAATGGACCTATAATCATGACGTGTTAGGGACATTTTCTTCAAACGAGTATCTTTGGATATCTGAGAGTCGTGTAACACTATCAAATCAAAATTATTTGTGGTTCTCAAATATTTTGACCTGATGAAAACTCATATTTGAGAGCAAGAATCAAGTATGGATTTTGTGTGTGTTATGATGAACCAGAGATGCTATCATATGATCAAATAACGTTATATTATGGTTTGATGCAGGGACACTGATAATTGCTTTGCAGTTATCATAAAACTGAAAATAAGCTCATGTTAGTTTTATTAAATTTTGTAACGAAAACAAATTAAATTAATTTTCTAATGCGATTTTAATAAATCAACATATGTTCGAAAAAGCAGTTATCAGAGGTGCTGCCCCCTGACCCCCGTCAAGGGGGCGTTGCCCCATTGGAACCCCCATAACTTAGGGGCATCGACCTTAAGTACCAATAGAATTGTAAATTATAATAAGATCAAATAAGTATACACCCTGTGCCCAACTTATTTAGATTCATATTATAATTAACTTGATAAATAAGTAATCCCTGGTTACACTAAAATCACTAACATGACAGTCCCTCTGTTTCTCCTCCTTCCAGAATGGACAAAAGCAGTTATTGTGTTCGCAATAATGATAAAGGCTACTATTGCTTTGAATATAAAGAATTAAAGATTGAGCATTGCGAATAAAAAATAATCACAACAGAGTCGTACATGAGATAATAGTTATGTTTTTCTTTAATACTAGGTCTTGTTCCCATACTATATACTAAGTTACATCTCGTGTTACATACATTTTATATAGGTGTTATATATGTGTGTGCGCGCGCGCTTGTGTGTTATATACATTTTAGTGAATTGTAAACGTCATATGATATAGCATTATTATTATTATTATTATAATAAGGTATAACACTGTTATTTTAATTAAAAGAATCCAACGTATATACAAAGACAAATAGAGAAAAATAGCAATTTAAAACATAATTTTAAGTTATGTCACATATTTCTAACTTATATAATGAAACAAAAAAAGACATACTAATTAAAATTTAAGCATCTGCTGAAGTCATATGTCGTAAACTATGAAGCGTAAACATGTAGATGTTGTAACATAAGTTGTGTGTTATAAAAACAATTTTTATTGAAATTATAAAACATTTAAGTACACAACATAAAAAATGCTAAAAATATGAATATAACAATGAGATATAATTATAAATTTTATTAAACCACATATTTAATAAAGCAACAATATAATCCAAACCTCGTGACTTAAACCACCATGTTAATCCAGACATCCATACATCCAGTCCAAATATTCATAAATAATTTCTCAAATTCCATAAATAATAATAATAATAATAAAATAATAATAAAGTCTCAAAATTTAAAAAAATAACAATGAAAACAATTTTATTACTCAATAAATAATTATAACAATTTATTTTGAAACTTTATTCAACTTAGAAGTTAATGTTTAAAACTAACGTTTAAATTAACACATGAAAATTACATAAATGGAAAATTGATGAGTTAGAAGCCTATATGGACATATTAGTTGAATTAATATGTAAAACTTGTACTGCTATAATAGTATAGTAAGATATCATGCGCAAATATAGAAATTAAATTTCACTTGTTACATCTTGTATGCGTCATTCAAATATATTCTTTAAATCTACAATACGAAGTTAAAGTGCATTATACTTGGAAAAGCATATGTGCAGAACAAACTAGTTATTTATATCCCTAGGCGTATGCATACACACAAATATATATGTTTACCGGGGCTCTAGGGTTGTCATCGTTACCTCATTGATGGAGACGTGATTATGTTTAGGCAAAATATCTTCGGCAAAAAATGCAGGTTGTTTAGGTGGAGGCAATGCACCATCGTGATCAAACATCAAAGCCACAGATAGCATAGTCGGTCTGTCCTTTGCATGATGTTGCACACATAAAAGACCAATATGTATTGAACGAAAGTACTTCAGATTCGACACATGACTCGCGCATATGTGCACTTAGCAACTCAAGAGCCATGCCTTTTTCATATAATCTCCATGCCTAGAATAAATAAAAAAGAATGAACTAGAGTAAAAATCCTCCTTATCTACCAAAGTTTATTTTGGAATTAGTATTATTAAACTTACATGTGTTAGAAGGTTATCATCGTCCTTCTCACGAGAGAATCCTCTATTTGTCTTCCCACTTACTATCTCGAGAACAAGAACCCCAAAAACTAAATACATCTGATTTCTCAGAAAAAGTCCCATCCACAGCATACTCTGGTGATATATAACCCCTAAATATTTATAAAGATTTGATTAAACATATGACCAAACTAAAAGTTTATCATTTCTCGAAAGTTTCTTGGATTATAGATTCTTACAAAGTCCCGACTACCCTGTTTGTGTTTGCTTCATTTTCTTGATCTCTAAACATTCTAGCTAGACCAAAGTCAGATATCTTTGGATTCATGTCAGCATCCAACAAATGTTGCTAGCTTTAAGATCTCGATGAACAATTTTGAACCTTGAATCATGATGAAGGTAAAGGAGACCTCTTACAATTCCATGGATGATGCGGAAAACGATCAGACCAATGTAGTGTTAAACTTCTAACTTTATCTGCGGAATGTAAATTATTAATAGTGTTGAGAACTATGAAAACATGAAACACAATTTTATAAAATTAGCAATGTAAAAAGAGTTGTACCAAAAATTAATAAGTCGAGGCTTTTACGTGGCATGTACTCGTAAATCAACATGCTTTCATCTCCTTCATTACTATATCCCAAAAGCTTCACAAGATTTCGATGTTGAAGTTTAGCTATAAACTTAAGTTCATTTTTGAACTCATTAATTCCTTGTCGAGAAGTTTTTGACAGCTTCTTTACTGCTATTTCTCGCCCATCATCCAACACACCCTGCGGATTGCAATCCAGGTAGCCATTACCGTCAATAAAGAACTAATATTTGTTTCTAGTTCTTACATATTTGTTTAGCATTGTTACCATGTAAACCGGACCAAAACCACCTTCTCCGAGTTTCATGTCACTAGAGAAACCCTTAGTAGACTTTGCTATTTCAGCAAGGCTAAAATATGACAACTCTTTATCATCTTCATGTTGGCTCTCTACACTATACTCTTCGTTAACGGTTTGAAAACGTACATGAAGAACGAAAGTGCTATAAGTTAAAGGACAATTAGCTAACATCTCAAATTACTATATGTATTCTTCCACATTCTCTTAATGAATGAAAAACTAAATGAATTAGAAATATTACTAAGATAAAAACTTTAGTATCGCGTGAATAGCAAAAATAGGTTGGTGGATTTCAAAAAACTTGTATGAGAAAATAATGAAAACAGCCGCCATGACTATTAAGTTTGACCTTAGCTTCTTCTTTATTTTTTTTATTTATAAAATGTTTCAATCAACTGAAAGCTTCCACATGGCAATGTGTTGCATCTTATTGAGGGATCAGTTTAAAGGAACTATCAATAACATATATAAAAGAAATATTTAAAAGCTGTGTGGTTGTTTCCTAAATTTTCTCAAGTCATCTGATTGTTTTATTTGTAAATGGGAGTTTTTCATGCATTTGACCCGAATTCACGGGCATGGGTCTCATCAAACCCAGATAGCTCTTAAACGGGTTATAACATTTTATTAAATTTAAAATTAATCTTACCAAATATCTGATATGAAAATCTTATAAAATAGGTATATACTAAAGATTAAAAAAAAGATATTATTTATAATTAAGAAACAATTTTATAGTAAAAAAAATAAGCGGGTCATGGGCCACCAAATCCACACCAAATCCAGATAGCTTTTAAACGGATTATAACACATCATTTATTTGTAAAACCCTCTCATCATTAAACCCTAATTATATTATTAACCTTCTTACAATAAAGAAAAATAAAATCCAAAAAATAAATATTAAAAACGAAAAGTGAATAACAACTCCCGTAATACGGAGAATAAAACCTAGTAAATAAATATATGTAGCACAACATGGAATATATACAGCATATTATTTCTTTGTGAACAATTGTCCATCGCTAAATATTAATTTTACGGAGAGTTTTAATTCTTTTTTGACAGAATTACAAATTTTGTCCTTTAAAATAAGACGAATTACGGTTCGTGTCATTTTCTTAGTTTCCTTGCAGGCGGTGTACTTTAAACTTTTTTTTCTACAAGTTTTGTCCTTTACGCTAACTGGGTTAGAAAAAGTCAGTTAAATCCCATCACGTGAGGCGCATGTGAGGGTAGTTTTGTCCTTTCATATATCTCTGCAACTAACCACATCTTCTTCAATCACCATCATCAATCTCACCAACCAATTACCCATCACAGAATCCACCCTAAACACCCCCGCCGGACTCACCACCACCACCGGAATCACAACCTCGCCATCATCAATCTCACCAACCAATCTACCGCCCACAGCCTCGCCGGAGCCGCCGTAGCTGCTGCCGTAATGGTGGTCGAAAAACCGACTGTGACGGCGATGGTGATTCTAGGGAAGTAGAAGCTGCCGTAATGGTGGCCGGAAACCCTCATATCGGCGACTGTGACGGCGATGGTGAGTCTAGGGATCGATGGTGATTCCGGAGATAGCGATGGTGGCCGGAAAACCGACTGCCGTAATGGTGGCCGTAGCTGCTGCCGTAATGGTGGCCGGAAACCCGTCCAGTCTGCGATTTCGATTTTTCAGATCTGTGAAGTGGTGGTGGAGAGATTGCAGTTAGAGTTTAGGGTTTGTGAGAGGTGAGTGGTGACGTGGGTGGCGATGGAACCGGTGGCGGAGAGGCAGGCAGTACGGACGACGGTCTCTGGGTCGTGGGTTAGATGGCGATTGTTTGTCGGTGGGCGATTTTTGTGTGTTGTTGCTGGGTTCCATTTATGAACCCTAGGCGGCATCGCAAGACAGTGGACAACTAATCACACATTCACTGCACAATTGATTTGGGGATAATAATCCAAAACATATGTTTGTGTGTGTATGATCTCCAATTGCATATCAGAAATTAAGTTGAAAAATGTTGGGATTGCAGCTGTGTAGAGTTGTTGTGGCCTATGGTTGTTAACAAGTGGCTCAATATTCCAACTAATAGTTTGATTATAATGTTGATTTTGCTGATAGCTTCCATGATCCCAGTTAAGATTCACCGGTTAATTCAAGTGGGTGTTTGGTTGGTGGTGACATTGTGGTGGTTTATTGTGGTGGTGGTTTGCCGGTAGCATTGCCGCGCTACCGGCGGAGTAAGATGGAGTAAGAAGAAGACTGATAAAGGGTTTAGTTGCAGAGATATATGAAAGGACAAAACTACCCTCACATGCGCCTCACTTGATGGGATTTAACTGACTTTTTCTAACCCAGTTAGCGTAAAGGACAAAACTTGTAGGAAAAAAAAGTTTAAAATACACCGCCTGCAAGGAAACTAAGAAAATGACACGAACCGTAATTCGTCTTATTTTAAAGGACAAAATTTATAATTCTGTCTTCTTTTTTTAAGTTCTGGCGTCAATATTACACCGGGTCAGTTTCAATATTTTATTGGGTTTGCTATCAAAATATATTGAGGTCGCACAGAATTGCATCACATATATATTAAAAAGAAAAAAAATGCAAAATTCATGGGGGTGCATGTTGCGCTCCATTATCATTGGGTGAAGCTATGGTTAATAAGTAATTATTATAAAACTAAAGGCCATATTTCAAATTCTCTTCCGAGACTCTTTAGTATTCAACCTAGCTAGCTATTAAGTTTTGTGTTTTTACAAATTAAAGTCAGTTTTTGGAACGAAGTAAACATGTACGCATACCTGGTGTTTTGCCTTGGTTTCTTTTATTCTTGTTCCAAACATACAAGATTGCTAAAATCAAGATCAGCATAATAAAACTAGCTGTGATCGACAGAGCAGCTATGATTATTTCCCTTCTTTTGTTGGAACTAGGCTTGGAGGTAGATTCTTGGACTAATCCGGTAGCAAAATCATGAAGAAAACAAATTAAAAATATACATATATGAAATCCTTAACTAGACCCAAAGCAAAATCCATACGAAAATAAGCTTACTTGTTAGGTCGGATAGGGCCATTTTTACGTATAGATCTTGGCTTTCTTCAACTGTTCGAACATCCATTAAATCATGGAACCACAGCAAGCACCCGCTACCGCCCTTTGTGATTTCTATATTCGCGTACGCGGTATAGGAGCAATTTCTCTTGCAGACGCTCGCGCATTCGTCAAGTGTCATGCTCTTATTGTACCATGAACGCCGAGTATCTGGAAGCTTAATGTTTTTAAACACTAGAAAACCATCCCCATTTGGGCAAACTAAAGGTGTTCAACGCCGACACCCGCTTGACCACTCGGACGCACTCCATTCATCTGGTTTTCGCGGTTCGAACCCTTCCATACAACTGCAAGACGGTGAGTTGTGTGAGTCGCACCATCCATTTGGACCGCATAGCGCAAATTGGGTACACATATCGAAATCTGCTCGCCAGGAATCGTCCCACTTCTGCTTTCGATCAACCCAGTTCAGTCGATAGTAGTCACCTTTAGGATCCATGTAGCCACGAGCGAGAAATAAATTGTTAACAACTGTGTACAAGTAGTAAACCTCTTTATCATCGAAAACAAATTTGTGATTAACTAACGAACTCGATGAATGATTAGGCAATCCGTTGAACGTAATACCGTTCCATGGTCCATATCTCGTTAGCGGAACAGAACCTTGTTTTTCAAACACTTGTGGAAACCCATTGGTATCCATGAAGATTACAAATTCACCTGGTGATGGATCATCACTGCTCTTCCATGCCCTGAATCGTCTATCCTTTCCGGAGACTAGGTCCTTCCCAAGTTTCATACCGGGAAGAAAATTGTCTACAGGATAATCAAAACTCTCCCAAATGAAACTTTCCTTGCTATCTCCCTTCACAACCAGATTTCCAGAATCTAAAAGTTGTGCCACCGGATTTATGGTTGTGGGAGACACAAGGCTAGTGTTCGATGACCAGAAAATGGTTTTGCTGCTACCAGCGATAACCAGTAAGGAACCGTTGGTGGCAAGCCTAAACACACCAGACGAATCTGTTATTGGTGTTTCTCTATTAGCAACCCAAACAACAGTTTGTGGTGATATGTTCTTATACCATATCCCCAAATACCGCTTTCTGGAACTTCCGGGACTAAAAAACCCTAGTTCAAATATTTCATTAGCCGAAACAAGGGTTTCACCATCTCTAATGACTTGATCAACAGTCATTGTGTCCTGTAATGTACAGGTTGCCAAAACACAAAACAGCAGACCAAAGAGTAAAATCTTGTGAAGGGCCTCCATTGATGTATTATCGTGTGTGTAGGGCAACTTGTGCAATTTCAATCAGAATTTATAAGATTTTAATAGAAGATTGTGTGGTTCGAATGGAAGGGTTGAGACAATGGTCCACTCAATTTTTATATTTTTTTACGTTTTTAGCTCAGATAATATAACAAACGTAGCGAAACCTGACCGAATTTGAGTCGAGTTACAGCCTCAATGCTCCGGACCGACAACACTTGGTTTCAATATGCAATTTCAATCAGAATTTATAAGATTTTAATAGAAGATTGTGTGGTTGGAATGGAAGGGTTGAGACAATGGGCCCACTAAATTTATATATTTTTTTTACGTTTTTTAGCTCAGATAACGTAACAAACGTAGCAAAAACTGGCCGAATTTGAGTCGAGTTACCGCCTCAATGCTTCGGACCGAAAATGCCCGGGTTTCAATACCGCTGGGTTTACCGACCAAGCAAACGTCCTTTTAGATAATTTATCTTTTTATATGTTAATTTGGCGAATTTATTTTTTGGGTTTTAACGCTCAAGTTTTACCAACGGTGCCTGTACCATAACGAACGTAAACGATACTGACTGAATTTGTGTCGAATCACCATCGTAACGATCGGGCTTTACCAGCACTCGGGTTTTACCAATACCTGGGTTTCAACGTTGGAGTTTCACTAGCTATCCCGTGCAACGCGCCTAGGTAAACGCTAGTAATATATAACAGTTAAGAGATTTGGTGCTACAAATCTCCTGTTGGGTCACTTTGCGGCACCTTATTGGTCAGTGCATTTTTTTTTGTTTATTTTAATTCTTGTCCATAACGAGCGTAACGAAAACCGACCGAATGCCAACTTTGTTTTGTTTTGTTTTGTTTTTTGTTTTAGTTTCGATACGCAACGAACGTAATAGTAACCAATCGAATTCGTGTAGACCCAACACATTTTGTTCTAGTTCCAGTACCATAACAAACATAACAAAAACCAACCGAATGAGGATTTTGTTTTTTTTAGTTCCAATACCTTAACGAACGCGACGAAAACCGATCGAATTTGCATAGACTCATCGCATCAACGCCCGGGATCGACAACGATCGGGTTTCACTAATGCTCGAGTTTTAGTGACCGTGTCACCCATTAGTCAACCTCAATTATTATAAGTTTTTGGTTTTATTTTTGGTTTTACTTCCGGTACAATAACGCATGTAACCGAAACTGACAAAATTAGCGTCCACTTACCGCATTTACGCTTGTGACCGACAATGCTTGGGTATGGTATTGCGTAACGTGACAACACCGATCACTCCATGTGACACCAAGTGATTGTGCAATGTGATTGTTGTATTTTTTTATGTTAATTTTTTAACTTAATAATTTAAGTTTATGATTTTGTGTTGCTAGTGTCGAGTTCCGATGCTGGAACGAAAGTGATGGAAACCGCTCGAATTTGCATAGATTCATTGCCTCAACACTCGAGTTTTACCGATCAACACCACCCAATTGGCCCACCTCATTTTTATTTATTTGTTTTTGTCTTAATTCCAGTACCGTAATAAACGTAGCTAATGCCGGCCGAATTCACACTGGCTCGTTGTTGCAATTAGAGATGGTCAAAAAAACCGGTTTGGGAACCGGTTTGCCGGTTTAAACCGGAAACCGGTTTTTACGAAAACCGGTTTTTTGAAAACCGGTTTGACCGGTTTACAAACCGCCGGTTCGTATTTCGGTTACAAGTTTTAGAGCCAAAACCGGTTAACAAACCGGTTAATGAAAAACCGGTTTTTTTTAATAACCGGTTATGGAAAAACCGGTTAACCGGTTTTTTTAATGATGAGGTGTAATTACAGGGCTTTGTGTATATGCTATAATGGTCAATATATCCTTGTTCCATTTCAGCAGTTCTTAGAGCCTTAATGCATCCA
The DNA here is from genome assembly GCF_021521415.1 of Bidens hawaiensis. Taxonomy (NCBI): domain Eukaryota; kingdom Viridiplantae; phylum Streptophyta; class Magnoliopsida; order Asterales; family Asteraceae; genus Bidens; species Bidens hawaiensis. Next base: position 198,250 of record NW_027495341.1, on the reverse strand, counting down.
ATGGGTGGATGCTCAGAGGAACTTCCCAAACATTCTTTCTGAAGTGATTTATAAGTCGAATCTGATATTAAACCGTTGGCCCACCAGTATTCGAATGTACCAACATAATCATTGTAATCATCAGTAACACCATTTCCCACCTAAAAGAAATGAGTAAAAGTTGAATTTTATAATGAATGATGGATGTTGGCTTTTTATTATAAATTTGTAGTTCAGTTTATAGTTATACCATGAAGCCCTTGAGGTTAATAACAGGATTCTTCACTCCTTTGTTTCTTTGGTAAATAAGTTGAGACAATTGAGCAACATAATGACCTAATTTGGATTATTTAATATGCATTAAAACACGGCCCTAACCCAAACATAATCCAAACCCGAAAATCGTGTCCACGTGAACCCAATAACAAGTTAACAACCCGTTTGACCCGAAAGTTTTTTTATAGCGTTTTCACATATTAATTCTTTAAATTTACAAGAATAGAACAAAAAAATACAAGTGTATTCAAAATGATTGCATCTTAAATGTTGGCATAAAATACCCAACCCAAATATAGAGACCAATTTACATTATTACATAGAACACATTTAAAAAAATAAAAATAATAATAAGCTTAAATGGGTCAACCCCTGAACCTTCCGGGTTGGCACAAACACGACCCGCTTAGCCAAACGGGTTCGTGGGTCAAAACTGACCTGACCCCATTCACACGAAACCCAAACCTGCATAACTTTCTCCAGCAATGTAAAAATCTCTATACTTGTATTCAGGGAATCTTTCAAGCCAATTAACAAGAAACACATATGAATCTTCAGCTATAAAAAAGAAGAAAAAAAGTATAAATTAACAAACTTTATGCAGCCTAATCGAAAAGCTAGAACCTTTTTTGTATAAATTAATAAACTTTACCAGTTCTTGAATCACCAACAGTATACAAATCTGATGTGGTGTTTGAATATGAATAACCAACTCCAGCTGGTGATTCAAGAAACAACAAATTTGCCACTGTCAAGTTAATGAATCAAGATCAGTCACACAACTAGTGAAATCAACATAAAAAAAAGTTATGTTTTTATATTATAAATTACATACATTTGTTCCAAGAATAATGGTTTGTGAAAAGGGTCTTCCCATCAGAATTAATATGTAAAGGACCAATCTCTTCAGCAGCACCATAAGCAACAGAAGAACAACCGGGACCGCCATTGAGCCATAGCAAGAGTGGTCTTGATTTCGGGTCAAGATTCGCGGGTGACTCGGTCAACCAATAAAATAGAGCCCTCCCATTTTGTTGGTTCACAGTAACATAACCTGAGTATCGTGAGAAATCAACATCTGGTGGCTGCCAGGGTAGCCGATCAATCTTGTCGTTTTCTCTATCCAATAATGAGTTACAAGTTCCAAGAAGAAACAAGAAACAAAATGCAAGGAATAAGAATGAGTTAGCCATGAATGTAATGAGATCTTGGAATAATAATAGTAATAATAACACCGATCCCAATAGTACGTATTTATGGGTTAGCTAAAGAATAAGATGAATAGACATATATGACATAGCTAGAATACTCTTGTGCTTTTGTGGAATATATGTTTTATGTTTATCTAGACTTTGCTAAAAAGCTGAGACAAAACACATGAGGGAAGATAAAAAGGTGAATGGAGAATGACCCACAAAAGAATCATGGAAAAAGATGAAAGCAATGTGTCAAACAAGACCACTTGCTTCAATAGTTAGTGACATATGTGAGTGGCTATAGAAGGAGATTGGGGCAAAGGGGTTGACAAAATTATTGTTTACTGGTTAAGATTCTAAGTGGTGTGTGCTGAATGCAAATAGTATGTTAGTGAAGAAACACTAACCAGACCCCGGGCAGATTACTGGTAACCTGGGGGTTGGATAGCTGTTTCCCACGAGGGGTTAGACCCTTGGAAGATGGTTCTTCTGATAACCTGCAAAACAGACACCGTGAGCTCGTCACTGAGAAGGGGGGGGTTCCTCCTTGTGACCACCCTCCGGCGTGAGAATCAGACTAGATTGCTCTTTAAATATAAAAGTATATTAAGAGATTGCTAGAGCAGATATCAGGTATAATATGATGAGATAAGATGTTCATACCATTGGGGTATTTATAGCCGAAGGTAGGTTTCCAAGGGGTTTAGCCGGCCCAACACGCTACCAACTGTAACCTATGCACGTGCCCTGCCTGTGAGTGGTGGATAGGTAGCGGCTGACACAGAGCAGGCGTGTCGTGCACTCTTCCTCTTCTGCCAACTACAGGCTAGGCACGTGGTATGGCAGGAGTTGGTGGGTAGGCGGCGGCTATTGGTCACAGTGCTGTGGCGTGCTGTCTGCCATGCTGCTGTCAGTGAGCTGTCGCATTCTTGGTCAGATCTTTTGTCTGTACCTCGTCAGGTATCACACAAAAGATCCTCCATCATACGGACTGGCTCATTTAGGCGGGAGTTTTCCCCCTCCCGCCTTTGCTCATTCCTTCAGGTGACACTGGGGAGAGTTAAGTGCCTTGTGCGTGTAGCCATGCTGCGCGGGTGGCCAGTCCCTAATGGCTTGTATCCGAGGCTGCGGGGACAGGCGGAGTCCTTCACCATTGGGAGGCATTTCCTGCGGGACCAGCTTGCATACTGCGCGTAAGGACGTCATGTCTCCGAGCATGGTTGGTTCTGCGGAACCAGTTGGTCTTTGCGCAGACGTCCCTGTTTAAGGTGAGTCTTGCGGGTCCAACTGGGCTCTGCTGGGACCTACCTCTTCAAGTCCCCCCAGTCCAATGTTCGTCTCATGCATGTTTAATAAAGTGAGGTGAACTTTTGGACTTAAGCAGAGGGTTTTGAAAAGGGTTTTTGTAAGGTTTTCCATGGGGATTCTTCCCGCGGAAGTCCTTGTCACTTGCAGAAATGCCCGAGTTTCCTGCTTGGTCTTTGGGTATGATGCGGGTAGGTCTATAACCTCCTCGCAAGTCGGGAGCGTTGAGTCCTACTTGTTTAGATTCTCCATGAGGTTTTGGTGGTTTTGAACATAGTGATCAATTATGTTAAAACCACCAATTCCATCCTAGAGCTTCAAACAACGTAGTTCTCGACGTTCCCGCTATGCGGGGATGTTATTTCCGTTTCCGCAAGCATTGCCCAGAAGATCCTTCTTGGTTTCAATTCCCAGCGGAGCGCTAGGTATGTGAAGGGTTTTGCCTTAACACTGTACCAGCGCTCGTCTTACGGTTACTTTACTTCTAAGGTATTCCTGGCGTCAATTCCCTGCGGGTGCTAGGTATGTGAAGGGTTTTGCCTTTACACTGTACCCGCACCCGTCTTATAGTTACTTGGTTGCCGAGGAATATTTGGCTTCAATTCCCTGCGGGTGCTAGGTATGTGAAGGGTTTTGCCTTTACACTGTACCCGCATCCGTCTTACGGTTACTTGTTCACCAAAGTTTACTTGGCTTCAATTCCCTGCGGGTGCTAGGTATGTGAAGGGTTTTGCCTTTACACTGTACCCGCATCCGTCTTACGGTTACTTGTTTGCCAAGGTTTTACTTGGCTTCAATTCCCTGCGGGTGCTAGGTATGTGAAATGTTTTGCCTTCACACTGTACCCGCATCCGTCTTACGGTTACTTGTTTGCCAAGGTAAGGGGTATTTTCCCGCTTTTTTTTTTTTTTTTTTTTTTTTTTTTTTTTGAATCTTGTCTTCAAATTTTAAATTTGAAATTTGAAGAGTTGGTAGATGGATAAGAACAACCCAATACCTCAAACGTCGTGTGACGGTTTCTTCTGACGGTGTCAGGACGTGCCAGAAGTTATGGCGACATGACATTATGTGGTCATTCCAGTTGCCTTTTCAGGCGCGTGGGCACGGGATTTCGGGCGCGTAGCCGCGAAATCTCTGGCATACGTCCTTGTGACAGATGTTGCCAGCTTGCTTTTGCCACGCGTCATAGTTTCATTGCACCTTTGATTTCTCTCTCTTCCGTATTAAATTCATCGCATTAATTGCGATTACTATATAAAGGGGGAGAGGGTTATTTGCAATTCACACTTTTCACTTTCATCTCTTCTTCTCAAGTAATTTCCGGCGAATTTCTCTTTTTCGGTAAAGCATTACTCTGAAATTTCTTCTTTCTTCCACCATTGCCAAGGTCCGGCACTTTGAGTGGGTGTGCCGGATACTGGGCCTTGAGCCCCTCGTTGACCGTCTGATGACCTTCGGTAAAGTGTTTCACACTTTTCACTTTCATCTCTTCTTCTCAAGTAATTTCCGGCGAATTTCTCTTTTTCGGTAAAGCATTACTCTGAAATTTCTTCTTTCTTCCACCATGTCTTCTCACGATGCTGATGATCAGAAGACTGCTGGCGAATGCCAGTGCTCTCTTCCTGTCGATCTGTACCAGTATATCGTCAGGAAGTTCATGCTCGAGTCTCTCGAGCCTGAGTTTCCTGAGCCCCACCATACTGTGTACGATGCCCCTAGTGGCAAGATCGGGGTTTATGCTGCATTCTTTGTCTACGGAAACCTTAGGTTTCCGTTGACAAAGTTTGTGTACCGTGTCCTGGAGAGGCACGGTGTGCACCTGACAGAGGTGCACCCCATGGCCATTGCCAAGGTCCGGCACTTTGAGTGGGTGTGCCGGATACTGGGCCTTGAGCCCCTCGTTAACCTTTGAACGTGGCTGATAATAGGTGTGAAGTTTTGCTTCCTCTTTCGTGATTGTGCGGGTAGACCCGTCACTTGCACTTAGTAGGATGGCATAACTTTACCCATATCTGACCTGCGTATAGGTTTACCTTTTCCTCTTAAGAATTTTGAACCGTCCCACGCGCGGTTTTTACAAACACTACTAGAACTTCGTTGATACTTTTATGTACAGAAGAGAAACTCTCACCATGGAAGAAGCGCTACAAAAGTATTGAATAAGAGGTTTGATTCCAAAGAAGAATGTGGAGATGGTTTGTTTGTGAAAGGGATATTTGATCAAAGCATAGCTGTCAATAGTGACTAGTGATCGATGGCGACAACCTACCTATGCACTACGTAGCGATAACGATGAAATAGAGCCCACTATTTCATGTTTAACAATTAGCAATTAGGTAGTAGAAATTTTTAAAAAATAATTAGAGTTTTCAGTCAGTAAATCAAGTTTTTAAGGTTGAATTGATAGTAAAAAATGCCTGAAAAACGGTATCATAGCGCGTTATAGGGAGCGGTATCATCACTATTGAGATAGCGATGAACTCCTGCTACGCTACATAGCGCGTTATAGGGAGCGGTATCATCACTATTGACAACTAGAGATGGTCAAAAAAACCGGTTTGGGAACCGGTTTGCCGGTTTAAACCGGAAACCGGTTTTTACGAAAACCGGTTTGACCGGTTTACAAACCGCCGGTTCGTATTTCGGTTACAAGTTTTAGAGCCAAAACCGGTTAACAAACCGGTTAATGAAAAAACCGGTTTTTTTTTAATAACCGGTTATGGAAAAACCGGTTAACCGGTTTTTTTATAAACCGGTTTTTGACCGTTGTGGAAAAACCGGTTTTTGACCGTTGAAAAACGGCTATATGCCCGTTTTTTTTTTTTTTGACCGTTTTTTTTTTTTTTTTACCATTTTACCCCCACAAACATCTATATATAGTTTAGGTTGGGTATTGGTTAGATCACACTCGATTATACAACTCCAAACGCTCTAAACGTTTATTTCATACGCGATTATTTTGTTATCTCACGCTCAATTATACCACATTACCACTCCATACGCTCTTATTTCGTAGTCGATTATCATGGCCTCCCAAAGTGCTGCTTCATCCGTCAACATGGGTGCCTCGAACACGGGAGAAACGGTCGTTCGGGTCATCCCCACGAAACGAAACCAAGATGTTTGGCAACATTTCGACCTATGCGAAATGTCTAACGGTAGCCAAAAAGCTCGATGCAAACATTGTTTGAAGTTTTATGGCAAAGATGCAAACTCCACTTTAAAAGCGCATGTACAAAGGCCCTTTTGCAAGGCCTTGAAGGACGAATCGGGAAGTAGTTCGCAGCCGGAGATGACGAATCAAGGAGCGGTGTTTACGTACGACCTTGAAGCGGTACGTCAAAAGTTTTCAAACTTTGTGATTCAACAAACACTTCCTTTCAACCACTTCGACAACCCTCAATTCACGGAGATGATGCAAAAGTATGTTCAACCACGCTACCAACACGTAAGTCGTTCGACCCTTAGAAGAGATTGTCTTAAAGCATGGAAAAACGCTAAATCCGAACTAATTTCATACTTTTCAAACCTCGAACACGGGAGAACTGGTTCTTCGACTTAGAACCTCTTTGGTTCATAGTTGTCAATGACAACTATGAATCAAAGAGGTTCTAAGTCGAAGAACCAGTACATCTAGATCCAAGTCTAAGTTCATGAGAATATGTTTTTAGTGTAATTCTGAAAGCCATTTCAAGGTAGATTGCCTTAAGTTGAGCAAAGTGAAACCAGTGGGCATTAAGGAGCAAAATAGTCTTATTTCTCATGATGACTAATACGAGGGATATGATAGTGCTAATGTTCGCTGTGTCTCAAACCATGATGTTAAAGATCAGTGGGCGATTGATTCAGGGTGTTCATTACTTATAATACCAGGCCATTACCGTATTCTTCAAAGATCTCAAGATGGATGAGTGTTTTTATAGCATGGATCGAGTTGTTATGATATGGAAGTGTTATAAGAAACTTATCAAATTGTTTACTGTGTTTCTTCTCATAATCTCAATAGTTGTTTAAAAATTGTAATTCGTAAATATGCAAATTTATAGACTTTGGATAAAATTTACACCATATGCCAGAAAGAATTAAGAGCTCTCTTTAGTTGTATTTACACATTTGAAAAGCCAGAAAAGGCATTCTTAGGCCCAGTGGGCTGCAATGTTCCAAAAGGCAATACTACTGATCCATGGAAACTTGACGTCTTGACCCATGTTTTGTGGAAAGACAAAGCCCGTCGAGGGAAATAAAATAAAATAAAATATGTATTAAGCTTAATAACTTAAGACTTATTTTTTTAACTCGTATGCGACATCCGAAATCTTAAAAACAACCCTGAATATGTATTCAAACCAGGGCCGGCCCTTGGGGTGGCAGGGTGGTAGACGGTCACAGACCCGACACCCGTTAGGCCGGAATATTTTTTTTTTTAAATCATATGTATTTTTATTAAAAACAATATGCATATTTAATGTTTAAACACAATTACATAACCACTAGGTTGGTTTAGTGGCAAATACGTATCACTCACAACCAAGAGCTTGTGGGTTCTAGCCTCACTTGAGATATGTTTAATTCTTTTTTTATACAAAAGTTTTTTTACACGACTCAAATTATAACCAAATAAATATAAAAATTAAGTTGTTTTAAACCCAACAAAATAGTCCTTTTACTTAAGGCTCAAACAAAAATGTCGCCTTCAGTCCAAAAGTTTTTTTTATTTTCTCGGAGCCGGCCTTATTCAAACGAGTATGATCGATGAGTTTATTCACATTCATCTCTTATACAAATTTATAAATAAGTTTTTAACATAAGGAGTGCACTCTGCTGTTTTCTTTACGATAGTATAAAATGAAAAGGAAAATGAAAAACGGAAAATATAATGTTAATAAGGTCAAGTGGTCATTTTATTAGATAAACTATAAAAATACAACACTAAAAAATGGAAAAGAAAGTAAATGATAAGTCAACAAATGTACATGTAAAATAATCATTACAATATGAAATGTATTTTATTGTTAATGACGCAGAAGTATCCACGTGGGTGTCGCTATCTAATATGAAGATATGATATAACTTTATTACTGAATTTGGAGTTTTTTTGGTATAAGACAGCTAGATATGTTAGGATAAAATCTAACAAATATTAAACCAACACAATCTGAAAACAACACGATTTTGTTCGCATGTTCATCATCTAGGTTGTTCACATAGATTTTCATGTTATCAACCTTTCATAAATCTAATTTTTATATATTTAGAATAAAATTTTAATTAATGATATTGATTTCTATATTTTTGTAACTTATTAATGTAATTATGATATTAACTATTCTAATTATTGTTAGAATTAAAAAACTTATTAAATTTACTAGGTTTTTACGAAGTAAGTTCTTCAAATATTAATTATAAATTTTATATTAAAACAAATTATTTCAGTAAAGTCTCTTATCATTTACTTTGGATGAAATTGACGTCTCCATCCACAGTTAAGGTTAGAGTATTAAGAGTATAGACCGTCAAGGATAACAAACACTCCAACCGAGGACTTCTTGATGGAGATGGTTCTCATGGATCAATCTATAAGTTTATTATTGTGTTATATTTTTCTTTCTCTATACTACTCTTTTCATTAATTATCTACATATGTTTATTATTATTATTATTATTATTATTTCAAAACAGGAGAATCGAATGCAAGCTACGGTTTTTAAACTCGACATATTTTGTTTCAAAAGGTTTTTGATCGAAAACTCTACGCGAGTGAAAATATAAGTTTAAACCTGGTATGCATTTGTAAGCTTAGTTTTCATATAATATTACAAAATCTGTTACTAATGTGTTTTTTTTATTTTTTTCAGGTATAATAGTTTATTTATGTTATATTATTCCTTATTTACTGAATTGTTTATTTATAAAATATTTTCTTTTTATGTTATAGACATAGTTTAACATCTTTCGTAATAACTGCTGGTAAAAAACTTATGTCAAATATTGTGTTGATTGAATATGTTCTTTACATTTTATATTGTTTCTTAATGTGTTTTCCACCCGTGTGTAACACGTGTTATTATCCTAATATAATAATTAAGAAAGAAAGATATGTGTGAGAGTACTTGGTGTGGTGTGTCCCCTCTTTTAAGGATCGGTTTGGGCAATAGAAGTAAGAACACCTCCAAGGGAATTTAAATAAGGATGATATTGAAGATCATTAAAGTTTTACAAGTAGATAACACATAATGTAGCATTTAATTCTTACGTATTTTTACACACGGGTTATTATCCTAATATAGTAATTAAGAAAGAAAGATATGTGTGAGAGTACTTGGTGTGGTGTGTCCCCTCTTTTAAGGATCGGTTTGGGCAATAGAAGTAAGAACACCTCCAAGGGAATTTAAATAAGGATGATATTGAAGATCATTAAAGTTTTACAAGTAGATAACACATAATGTAGCATTTAATTCCTATGTATTTTTCTTTTGAAGTATGTTGTTTTCTAAAAAGTTTTATTAGAACTAATAATTACTATAAATAACCTTGTTTTAAAATGAAAGAAAATGAATACATTAAGAGTCTCTAATTCTCTTATCACCTTTTATAATTATAAGCCATTTCCCTCCTCGATCGCCTATGCCATCACCAAATTTGTTGTTCCTGAGATCCGATATCAAGTTTTGAATACTCAAACGATCATGAATTTAAACTTCTACCAACAATATCAAGCAAATATAAATGTCAAAGTGGTTTACTTGAAATCAGTGGACCATTAAACATAAACGAGCGTTACGTCTATAAAGTGCGTCATTTCACTGAAACGTTTATTGCATTTAATAAGTAAAAAAGAAACAAAATTATGACGGTCGTACCTACGTGGGAGTCCATCCTCCAACCCCGTTGTCCATTTCATCCCTCAAAAAAACCCTTGTTAGAAACTCCCAATTTCGCTGTCTCCTTTGACTATATTACCTCTTTCAACATCAATCGAGTCACACCATCCCACGGATCGATGGATTCTGATGGCTCAGTAGCGATTGGTCCACATCCACGACAATGATATTCCCGTTACTCCTAAAAGACAAGCACCCATCTCCTTTTGAATCTATGATTGGGTTATCAATAAGCAACGAGATGTAACCATTGGAATTAGACAACATATGTTGCCAAAGAGAAATACGTTTTTACTTTCTAAGTGTGATTAAGAAGCAATGGTATAAGCGTGAATTCTCTTTTGATGAACAAATAGAAATACACAATCCGAATTAATTTATGGCCCAGGAGTGTAATGGCATTGTCAGAGAAGATGACTGAGAACTGTCTGATAGCGTAAAAGCAAACTTTTTTTAAATGACCAAACAAAAAAACTTGAGAAAAAATACGCTGACCTAGCAGGTCGCTAAACCTATAACTGTTCAAAGGGTAAGACCCTACTCTTTTACCTAATACCCTACCCGGACCCTTTACCCTTTTAGGAAGAAATGTGGATCCGAGACCCTACCCTCTAAATAATAAAAAGGTCGGGTATAAATAAGGGTTTCAATGGTCCAATCCTTTACCCTTTGAAGCAGTAATCGCAACTCCTTTTCTGCATTTACTAGTTGCATATCTCATATGTGATTTAATATATGAATCATAAAACAATTATACTTTCATTTAATAACACAGTAAACTCTAACTTCGAAAGTTTATCAACCATTTGAATCGATGCAAATAATATTCACATTCACAAATTACATGTAGAGAACAATTCAGTGATTTTTGTATATATATATATGTTTCCAATCAGTAGTATGGCCTTTTATTTTTATTTTTCTTAGTAGTTGGGAAATTTATGATGAATCATACATAAGATACAAATCTCTCCTATAATTCAGATTAATCGCGAATATGATGTATATCTATCTTGAAACTAGTAAACGGGTCAAGGGTTTGAAAAAGGATCAGACCCTTGAAACCCTTTTACCTTTTAAGGTGAAATTTAAATACCCTTTACCCGACCCATATTATATATTCGGGTCTAATTAAGGGTTTTACGAGTCGGGTAAAAGGGTTTCAAGGGTCTGACTCTTATCTTGCTCACCCCTAGCTAAACCGACAAAGAATAGCACCACCCAACAAAACAAGAACACAAAAACCACCCAAAACAGCCCAACAAAATCAAAGGCTCTCCAACTTTCCCAGGTGACATCCAAATTTTTGGACCTACTACAAATCCACAAATAACTCAAAGCTTTAATTTCACCCAAAACGTTACTAATCAAAGCCGATTTCCTATCAAATATCGCCTCATTTAGTGTCTTCCAAAGGCATCACATCACGGGTAGACAAACCGCATTGAAAACCTTTGCTTTTCGCATGGGCAACTGGTAGAATTTGTGTAGCTCAAAAACGTCTCGGGTATAAAAAGCAAAAAACACTGGCACCTTATACCAGCTCGCAATGCCATGCCAAATGGCTTGAGGGACATTAGACGCTCTGCTGTTTCCTCGACCTTCCCACATACCGGACACCTAACGGTCTCAAGAGAAACATTTCTTTTTGTCAATTCAAACAACATCAGTATTCTTTCCATCTCCACCCTCCAAACATAAAAACAAACTAACATCCACTTCAAGTACCATACTGTATTACCCTTGGACAAATAATATAACCATTCCATAGGGACTAGAGTTAAATTAAGCCTTTAGTTGAAAGTACAAATTTATTATTATTATTATTATTATTATAATATAATAATAATAAATAAAATTTTGCATAAAAAATATCTTCAAGAAACAAAAAAAGTGACGCAAAAAACCCGGGAATTGCGATGTTCACCGCCAAGTACACGCCTGTCTAGTTAACTTTGAACCCGGACGTGAAAAGCGTAATAAACTCTAGTTTATTGGAACGCCATTCAGTTCCATCCTCACCCACCCGTCACTTTACCCTTAAATATTTCAATTCATTTAATTTTATTATTATAATTGTTATTATTTTCCATCAAAGAGCTTATCACAACTCAACTCTTTATTTTTCTCTCTCTCGCCGTTGTCTGTCAATTTCGAACCCTAATTTCCTCAATTCTCAGAACCCGTTGAATGATTCATCAAATCGATTCATCGTGTTGGCAATTGGTTCCGGAATCTGTGATCTTGATACGTTAATTGGTGATTCAATTGGCTAATAATTGATGCCGTCGGAAATTGATCGGAAGCTGGAGCCTGGGGAAATTGTTCCGCTCAGATGGAGAGACTCGCCCTCGTCTTGCCGCTGGCCCGCTGCCCGTGGACCGTCGGATTTCCGCCGTCCAATTTCCGGTTAGTTTTTTTTTCTTTTTTTTTGGTGGCATTTTTAGGGTTTAGAAATTGGAAATTTGGGTGCTTTGTGAGTGAATTAACCGGACAGATCTTAGTTATACAGGCTATGGTTTATCTTTTTTTTTATTATTATTATTTTGTGTGTTTGTTTCTAAATCTTTTTGAGAGGATTAATATATTGACTGTTATGCACTCTATTTGTTTTTATAATTTAATTTGTGATTTTTTAGAAGGAAGTTGGCCATTTAGTTTGAATATTGGTCTGTTAGGGCTAGTAATTGTATAGATCTGGTGTGTGTCTTTTTTTTGGTTATTTTAATTGGGATGGGACCTGGCTTTTCTTAAAGATTATGCTGTCTTGACATAGGGTTATGCTTTGATTATTTTTTATTTGACATTTTTAGGGTTTGGAAATTAGAAATTTGGTTGCTTTGTGAGTGAATTATCAGAACAAATCTTGGAGTAAAATTATTATTTAGGTTATAGTTTATCTTTCTTTTTGTTTTGTGTCTGTTTCTCAAATCTTTTTTGTGTTTGTAGTGAATTTAGGCCAGATTTGGAGGACTAATTTATTGAGTGTTATGCACTTATGCACTCTATTTGTCCTGATAATTTCATTTGTGATTTTTAGTTTGAATATTAGGGGCGATAAGTTTATAGATCTGATACTTTTTATTGTCTTTATGGGATGGGATCTGTTTTTTTTTAAAGATTATACTGTCTTGACATAGGGTTATTCTTTGCTTGTGCTAATTGATTTGGTGTTTTCTTTTTTGCTTTTTCTTTATCTTAGGTCATGGCACATCGGTTGAATTAGGGCCACGAGTGTCTCTGGTTTCTGGTGTTCAGAGAGACATGAAAGGAGAAAACTCTAGGGAGACCAGTGCATCACCAAATAATATTTTTCATCATCAGTCTGATTTTGTGAACAATGATAATGGAGTTAGTGCTAAACTTGATTGGAAGTCTCTTAAGTGGGTTCGTTCCGGGAGTTTATCTGCAAGAGGTTCTGGTTTCAGTCATTTAAGCAATTGTAAGGTCGTTGGGGTGGAGACTTTTGATACCAAGATGGAGGGTCAACAGGGTAATGGCGTCGCCTGTCTTCAGTCACCTTCTGGTGATGCTTCTATTTGTGTGACACCAAAGACTCCAGATGAGGTTAACTCGCGCAAGAAACCTCGGCTTGGTTGGGGTGAGGGGCTGGCTAAGTATGAGAAAAAGAAGGTTGACCCTGATGATATTGTTGTTGATAAAGAGAATGGTCCCCGAGATGGTGCCAGTAGTTCAGAGTCTCTGATTCCTAGTCCTGCTAGTTTGCCTGGTAAAAGCCCGTGTCTCACTGTTAACTCAGAAAGTGCATCTCCTACTACTTCTTGCTCGATTGCTTGCAGTTTGTCTCCAGGTAATATACATACCCTGATTTATAGTTTTATTTATTATCACCTTGCGTTTTATTCTCTGTTCATACTTGCCATACGAGGCTTTAATGCCAAACCATTTGGGTTTGAATGGGAATGAATCAAAAGGATTCGGAAATTTTTGTTTAACATGTATAATTGTTTCAATTTGATTCTCTACAAGTGTTTAACAGTTCATTCTTGAACATTTTAATACAAATGAGAACTATAGAAATTGGTATTGGAGAGTCTCGTATACATATAAAATATCAGTATGATACGAAATGCAAGAGGTGTTATGTAGTTAATTATTAAGATTGTAGTTTGTGATGAGGTATAAAGAGTATATTATAGCATATGGTAGTTTGTTATGTGCTATAGTAGTGGTAATTTCTTATACAAGTTTTAGATCATGTGCTAAAAAATTTGTTTTGTTTGCCATTGTTGCTTGAACTTATCTTATCAAAGCTTAAACTTTAGGCTGAGTGGCCACTTCTTGCTATTACTAAAGATGAACCCTGGAAAAGGTAGAAGTTAAATATGTAGAAGGTTAACTGCTGATCTGGTCACGCGTTCTTATAACTTTTTTGATCTGAAAAACAGAGTTCTTCACATGTTCATATGTGTTTTATTCTTTTTACTTCATTTTATTTGTTATGTAAGGTTGAATTTAAACTTCAATTTGCTACCTTTGCATGACAGGTCTAGAAGAGAAAACCATTACCACACCTACAATGGATAGTAATACTTGTAATTCTAGTGTTGCTTCTCAAAATCATCCACAGGAGTTACCATTTAGTTTGGAAAATTTGGAGCTTACTGAAGGCTTTAATGTGAGCTTATTACTTGATGAACTACTGCAGACTGGTGACATAAGTGCTCAGGGGTCTGGTTTTGCAATGGACAAGTTACAGGTATGGAAAGCAGATATTTCAAGAAAACTTGAAATCGCAGAAACTGAAATTGACTCTATTGAACATGAATTGAAGTCTGATAGAGATTCATCCACTTTTATGCCTGCTTCTAGTTCTATCTTGAAACCGTGCAACGATAAGAAATCTGATGTCATTCTAGAAGAAAAGGTTTCAGTTTCTTTCAATTTGGATACAAGTTCTGAGAAAGCTGAATGCTTTCAAGATCATAGAGAAGATAAGTCTTATGATTCGATATTTGAGTCAAACAAAGCTGTATCTAAAAGAACCTCTGATGAGCTTTGCAAGTTATTGCCAAACACAGATCTATGTGTGAGTGTTTTGAAAGCTACTTCTGAGTCAGATATTAAGAAAAAGATTGAGATGAGGAAGCGTTTTCAAAAGTTTAAGGAACGGGTGACCACTCTTAAGTTCAGGACCCTTCAGTATTCTTGGAAGGAAAATCTTCAGGTGCGGTCTATTAAATCTGGTGCAAAGTCACACAAGAAGTTTGATTCGAGCTCACGTATGGGATATTTTGATCATCAAAAGCACCGTGCTTCCAGTCATTCTCGTTTATATTCTTCTGGTAAGACATGTTTTAACATACAAACCACTTGTTTATCTTCTTTTTTGTGACAGTTTCGTTGGTCTTCATATACTTCAAATTAAAACATTTATCCTTTTCTTTTGTAGGTGGGAGTTTGAGCCTGGTTCCAACTAAAGAAGTAGTTGAATATGCAAACATGCTGCTTTCAGATTCACGGGTCAAGAAGTACAGGAATGTAGCGAAGATGCCAACTTTTATATTAGACAAGAAAGAACGAATGAGCTCTAGATTCATCTCTAATAATGGATTAGTGGAGAACCCTAAAGAAGTGGAGAAAGAAAGATCAATTGTAAATCTTTGGACAGAAGAAGACAAAGACATGTTCATGGATAAATACACTTTGTTTGGTAAAAACTTTAAAAAGATTGCATCTTTTTTCCAACACAAAACAGTTGCTGATTGTGTCGAGTTCTATTACAAAAATCACAAGTCTGATCTTTTTAAGAAAACAAAAAAGAAACCAGATTTTGCAAAAGGGAAGTTGTCTAATACTCATAATACATATTTGGTCACATCCAGAAAAGGACAAAATCGGGAGGTGGGCCCCACTTCTCTTGACATGCTTGGTGCTGCTTCCGAAATGGTTGCTATATATTGTAACGAGCAGGAAACAGCTGCAGCTGATGTGTTAGCCGGGATTTGTGGGTCTATATCATCAGAAGCTCTCGGTTCTTGCATCACAAGCTCCGTTGACCACCAGAAAGTGGGCGGTTATTCAAAGAGATGGTCGTTGAACGATGTCGACGAGGAAACTTGTTCAGATGACAGTTGTGGTGAAGAGATAAATTCTTCTATATGGACCGATGAAGAGAAATCTAGTTTTGTAAAAGCATTGAGATTGTATGGTAAAGATTTCTCAATGATCTCACGGTGCATGAGAACTAGATCGAGTGATCAGTGCAAGTTGTTTTTTAGCAAGGCGCGTAAGTCTCTTGGGTTGGATGAGATTGATCTTGGGGCGGTCAGTGAAGCTACAGCTGGTGGTGGCAGTGGTGGCGGGAGTGATCAAGATGATACTTGCATGGTGGACAGTGGGTCAGGGTCAGGTATTTCACATGCTGAATCTGATTGTGAAGCGAAAAATAACCTGCATGAAAAGGGTTCAGATGGTAATTTGGAAGGAGCAGCTGACAGTGAAGCTGCTGATGTGGACGGGTCCCCACAAAATGCATGTTCTGATTCTGCATCAGGTGCTAAAATTACCCGAGTGTTGTCTGACACTGATTGTGTAAACAATTTGGACTTAAACACAACTTCAGAAACTTTTGCTTGTCAAGAAACAACAGTAAACAACGGTTTCATGATGTCGAACTTGTTTCCCAAACGCGATGACATGCCATCCAGACTCACTTTTCGAAAAAGCAGTCAAAGATCTCAAAGTCACGATGAACCACGGAGCCAACTTAAGCTGGATGAGAGTCTTTTACTTCCAAATGATGATTGTTTACACATGGATACTGATTTGACACCTTGCGCCCAACAAAGACGGAGTTCATCATTAGACATTGAAAAACTGCGCAGAAGTGGTGATGTGAAACTATTTGGCAAGATAATAACTAACAGTAGTGTTGCGCAACCGAGTGACAAGCAACTAGACGGGGTAAAGTCTTGTAACTTGAAAACCAGTTACAGGTTTTGGGACGGGAACAGAATACAAACCGGGCTTTCATCGTTACCCGAGGCGGCAGTTTTGTTGGCTAAATATCCTGCTGCTTTTGGTAACATGTCAACATTGGACACTAGTAATGAACAATGCAATAACTTAACTGTCGTACCCAGTTTTCAGACTAGAAAACTAACTAACAACCGAGGTCAAAGTTTTCATGCTTATGGTCATCCTATTACAGTTGATAACTTGTTACCTGTCGTTGGTGGGGCCTGCAATGGAGTTGTGTCAGACTCGGTGGCAGCCATTAGGATGCACTATGCGAAAACCGAACAATACAAGACGAGTGTTAGTGATATAGGAAGCAGATGAATGCCTTTGTGTAATACATGTTTTGTTGTAAGGAGTTGAGAATTGATAGGCTATGATGGCGCCTTCGGATAATGTCGCCGTCCGTTTTGGTTGTTTTAGATTGTTTTGTAATGTTTGAACCGGTTTTTTTGTTTTTCGTTTGTTGTATTTGTCAAAATGCACAAAATAATTGTGTTAAGTTTAGGAAAGGCAAGCTAGATGTTCATCTTAAATATCTTTTTTTGGTTACTTTTGAGTTAATTGTGTGCGCTTATTGTTGACTTATGAAGTGTGATGTGAGCAGTGAAAGTGATGGTGCTTGGATATGAGAGATATGGGTTGATGGCTTTGTATGGTAGTTGAAAGTTAGGTTGGCAATAAGTGGGAAGTGGGGATCATTCTCTGTTGTGTGATTGTGAGTTATGATAATTGGACTTTTGGATGGATAAAGAGAGATTATTAGTCAAAAGTGGTACTGGTAGTGGGTAGGTATTTGGTATTTCAACTTCATGGTCTGCTTCCTGGTGCTTTTTATCTTTTTGTTAGAAAATAAAGCTAGGATATAAAGCTATTTTTGTCTGGTAAAACTATAACTCTAAATCAATAAAAAAGTCAACGTATTTTTTAAATATTGAGTTTTGCAATTCTAAAAGGGGTGGCGCGAGCAGCTCTTAATCACTAATTTTTGACTCAAATAGGAACCAATTATTAATCTATCAATATAAGTAAAACATATTTTATAAATGATAAATGAATTAATTATATATGTTTTTAGTAAGATATTTCAACTTGGCCTTGAACAATCAGCTCACTTC
This sequence comes from Bidens hawaiensis, assembly GCF_021521415.1. Classification (NCBI taxonomy): domain Eukaryota; kingdom Viridiplantae; phylum Streptophyta; class Magnoliopsida; order Asterales; family Asteraceae; genus Bidens; species Bidens hawaiensis. Next base: position 180,514 of record NW_027495341.1, on the reverse strand, counting down.
ATTTAGAGGTCAAACTGTCAACTGCTATAAGAAATGTACATAATCAAAAAAGAGAAAGGAAAGATGATGTCTGCTACATTTAATGAAGACATGGTGATTTCATGTTCTACTATCCCTAAGCATTATTTATAGAAGACTTTCGCTTCTGCGAGCACCCTTGTAGGGACGTTATGTTATGTCATATTTCATACTTAAGACTGGTGCACGAAATAATTATGGGGTAACTATTAGAGAACGAGTCCTACGATGATTTATAGGTATGCTAAGTTTCTATAAGTAATTTTAAATCATAAATAATAACAAAAAAAGTAGTGAATTTGTTTGTTTACTTTTCACTTCATATAGACGGTTGAGTTAAGCAAATGTTACAATATCGGGAACAAGTTACTACACATGGATTATGACACGTTAGCTGATTCTACCCGTATGTAATGACCTGCTGTTGGTCCCATGAGATATGTCAGCTACACGTTGAAACCTTACCCTGTATGGTGACATGCTGATATTGTGAGTAATTTCCATAAGCACTTTTCTTATTTTATGCAGCACAATAAATGCATATTCATTTCATAACTTATTTACCGTTACTTATCAAGTATGTGTCAATTTTTTTTTTCCATTATGAAGTCCACCCTCTTTTTTTTTTTTTTTTTAATATGCCATAGACATGCTTCGATGTAACAATAGCTTAGGGGATTATGATGTGCTTGCTTGTATGCTTATGGAGTTAGTTTTAGATAAAACAATAAAGCTAGAAAGTAGAAGTTGGACATGTTGCTATAAGTTAGACATAAACCAAAATCGATAGGTTCATATAATGTTTCTATGACTTGATTACAAATGGAGTTATTTGTTTCATTGATGGTACTTGATAAACAAATAAACAAAGTTCATAATAAAATTAAACCAAATAAGTGACATGAAAACAATGTGAGTAAATAATATCTACCTGTCATGTTACTCAACCTTAACTCCATGAATATAAACATGATTTCACAATGAAAATAATTTATGACGTTGAATAATGTCACCTTACAACCTTGATTATATAAAATATTGCCGGTCAACAAATATTATGTTAAAAATATAGTTATTGTAAGTGGACAGGATGCTTCATTAATCATTATCGTAGCCAGAAACATCTCCACCATACTAGCAATAAGTCTCTCTTTATAGACGTGTTGTTTTCCTCTATATGGGTTTAAGTGTATAGATTTTTATTATTCATGACTTTATATAGCAAATGAAGAAAGGTTTCTTCAGAATTCAGATATATGATTTATGGCCGACGTTTACATTAACTCATAACTGATATGGATGTGTGACAAAAAAAGGATGATATGCGAGTCAAGGTTGCATACCATAGAGAATTAATAAGTGATGCTACAGGAGTGAAGAGTGATAACCCAGTATCGGTCGCTTAAAACACGCATTTTTGCAAGCATTTGTGGAAACAAAATCTTAAAAGCGAGCAAACGATAAGCAAGTGAGATCAGGATCAAATATGCTTTCTCTAGCATGGCTATATATGTATAAAACACTTGGTATAAATGACCGGTTTAACAGGTTTCTGATATTATGAGTTATTATTCTAATGTAATTTGTCCTTTTTATATAAACAGCATAGAATTAAAAAGAAAACCATTCTATGGCAGTCTCATCAACACTTAACTTAGAAGTTGCAACAAAACATGTAATACACAAAAAGGTTTTCCATCATCTTACTAATTCTGAAACCATGAGGTAAAACAAACAGACTGGAACTTCCAAAACACATAATCAACAGTTGAATCAATATTTCAAGACTCATTAATAAGCCAAAAAGCTTGGGCTTAATCATCTCACCGGTTACCGATCCCACACGTTTGACTACATAGACACTCAGTACAAGAAGCCCAAGGACAAGACTGAGAAACCAGACCTTAAACATCTCAGAATGTTTTAGATTCAAACAGGGACAGAATCAGCATTGCTTTGCCCAGCTGGATTCTGCTTCCTTTCTGCTTGAAGTGATCTGCATAAAGATTCAAGCTTTTCTTTCTGATTCTTGGTTTTCTCTAGTTGTTTCTTCATTCGTTCACGCTGTTCATAAAAAATTACAAGCAAAAATTTTAATAAAAAGTGCACCTTTAGACAAGATATTGATAGTTTATTTATTCTGCCTTAAAAATCAAAACTCACCTCCTCCACAAGTTGTATGAGAGTGATGTCTGCCTTTTCGGTTTTGCTCTTTAAAAAGGTATTTTCCTTTTTCAGTTCCTTAATCGATTTTGTCATCTACATCCACGTATATAAATTAAAATGCCCGTAATAAATATGAATCATGGTTAAAAGTATAAATTCTATACCTTTTCAATTTCTTGCTTAAATGTCTCAAATACCTCATTGCTCTTCACCAATGCATCCTGCAAAAAGTACCATGTTTTGAGTGTCAAACTTCACTAACAAAGTAACAATTCTATAAGGTATCAACAATGTAGGCCTGTAAACGAATTGATCGTTCAGTGAACAATTTGTGAACTGTTCGGCAGGAAGTTCGCTTATGTTCATTTTATTTAATAAACTCGTCCACTCATTAGTTCGTTCGTTAATATATTCTTTTGGCCCATCACAACTTAGTAGTTAGTAAAGTTTTCATAAGTTTTTAGGCCCAACACATTGTTCTTCACGTTACTTTTAACTAGTTTTAGCTCAGTTATGCTCGTTCAACTATGTTCAGTTGTTTTTGTTTGTGAACCATTTGTTCATACGGAACGAACAAAAACAAACACGAGCATGTTTGATTTCTTAATGAACGAACGTGAACAATAAAACCCCGTTTGTTTAATTGTTCGTGTTAGATCGTTTGTTCGGTTCAAGTTAAACGAACGAGCATGAACATGCTCCATTCCTGTTCATTTGGTTCATTTGCAAGTCTAAATGATAGACTAGGCATGAGAACAGACTGAAGAAAGTAAAACCTGGAATTGTTGGAATTTTTCACCATCAGCATTTAACTGTAACCGTAAATTCTTTTCCGTCGCTAATAACTGTGACACCTGTTCTGCATACAATTTCATCTGTGACTGTTCCTTGACTAAATTTTCTTCGTGTTGCTGGTTCTTCAAATCTGCAATTTGGAGTTCTAGGGTTTTCTGCTTCAACTGTAATTAATATATTTATTATGGAAGGGTAAATGTGTAATTCCATATAAGTTTATAGCATCGGTCCAAAAATGCAAATATGCAATTGAGTTACCTGGTGAGCGTGTTGTTGCTCAATAAGCACAATTTGATCTTCCTTTTGTTTCAGTTGGTTTCTTAACCTGAAAAAGATTCTGTAAGTTAATACTTCATGCAAAGATGCCGCTGCTCAATAATAATTATAATCTTGTTTATATGCAGATAAGAGAAGATGTGTCCAGTGGGATAATTAAGTTTTTTTGTTCCATTTGACTTCAATCGTATGCATTTTATGCAATGCTTGCTAATTACAAGTTTTAAAAATATTTTGCGCGGATTATGAAATACTCACATTTCATTATCCTTCAGCTGAGTCAGACTGTCATCCCTTTGCTCCTCTAGCTTATTGGTAACGTCCTGTAACACAACAAGAAAATATATTAACTAGATGCAACATGCATACTCATGCAATAAAGAGACAGTATTAGCAAATGAAAAATTACAGAAAAATAATTACTTTCCAGAATTGAACTAGTGCATTGTATCTGTTAACAAGGAATTTAATTTTATAGAACTTGCAAGCGTTAATACATGAAAGTCTCAATTTTAAAGATTGCCACTCAAATGCCAAAAGTCTTCTTATTTTCCAAGTACTAGGGCTGACAATGAAATTTGAAGATAAAAACTGACAAAAACTCTTTTGTACACCAATAGAAACTTGTATGGAACTTTTATTTCACAAATACTAGGTTTGAAATTAAAATTTGATAACTAAAGAATGTATCTTGTTACTGTGAAAGAGTATGCAAATATGCATGCGAAATTGTGTATGAATAAACTAATTATGAGTCATACTGGTGGGAGTTTGACCTCCAGTGTTATTTGTATAGATAAATAAATTAACAAAAACAGTTCCGCATATATAAACATAATATACTAAAACCTTTATTGCTTCCTGAAACTTGTTCGATAGCTCTAGTCTTAAGTTTTGACTTTCTGATGATACCCTTTTGCACTCATCCTGTCAACACATCAAAAGACTTGTAAATAACTGAAAATTATTGAAACACACACCAAGTTAAAGCTACTAAATTTGTTAACTCATGAACTCAATGGATACATATAACTGAAAATCTAACACATACCATTAACATCTTGTTTTGACGTTGTAGTTCCCTACACAATGACTCGAGTTTATCTCGCATAGAAATTGCTAAAAAGAAGAAAATAATCACATTAATGCAGAAACATTCTAGACGTATTTAAACTCGAACACAAACTAAGAAAGTACATCCAGTCATATTTTTAGTGAAAATAACACACCTGCATCTCTTTCAGAAAGAACTTTCTGATAACTCAGAGTGAACTCCAAAAACTCCTTTTCAGACTTAAACGTACGCTTGGCACTTTTACGCTTTACTTCAGATGTATCCTGAAATGTAATACAAGTTACAGATTTAATACTATTTTGAGCTTCTGATAATGTAACAGGAAAACTAATCAATCTATATAACTAGAAGTAAAAAGTTATTACTAAATACTTTTCTGCTTGTTCCAGAGCTCTCTGATGATAATGTTGTTCCTTTTGCATCGGCTGCTTGCGTTTCCACTCCTTGCTCCGCTGCTAAAACATAAAAGTAGTCAAAGTTATCGTCTTGAAAGTGAAAGCATTATGCAATAAATCTATTGCAAGAAAAGTAATATTACATTTTCCTGAATTTTGACATATTTCAGTTGATGGAGCCGCTTCCTGTTCAGATTTTCCAACCACGTTTTCAGAAACAAGATTTGGTGATCCAACATCTGCAGGCGTTTGTACGACACTTTCAGCACTAACATCATCTCCGTCACATGACTGAAAGTCATCCACTATCAAATCAGGCCTTGAATCAACTTCTACTAGCTTCTCCTCCTTATAATCAGTCACTTGTTCTGCTTGATCCGTTGGTGATGCAGGTGCTGGAGATTCTGCCGAGCTGTCAACAAATCCATCCGGCAATGAATCTGCTTCTGGTAGTTGATTTGCTGCAGGGTTCTCCATTTCACCTGCAACTTCAGAAGATTAATCATATATACAAAAAAATAAGCTGTGGAATAAAGCTAGAAAATTTCATCAAACAATCTCGAATCATAACTTGTACATCTATGATAATAAGGTCTAGGTTCATTAACACTCGGTTCAGTTGTGGAAGATTGCTTAACCAGAACCATAACCGAATGGTCGGTTAACTTCCAATGTATTTTTTTCTCTTGTTCCGGTTGAAAATGTTTCTGTTATGGTGTTCCAAGCTCAATTATAAAGTTAAGAAGCTGAAATACGCTGGTTCCAAGCAATGTTATAAACAGTTGCAGCATAAATTTAAATGTTCGAAGCTAGATATGGAGGTATAAAATAATAAATTTGTAAAAAAAAAAACATACAAGGTTCGGTTTCAGTTAAACTCGGTTAGCGAAGACACATTAACCATGACCATAAGCAAATAGTCGGCTAATCAAATTCTCCATTTTGCCAAACTAATTAAACCTAATACTCAAATTAACATAGCAACTAGCAAATAAAGCATAATATTAGGGTTGGGAGCTAAGCAGTTAAGAACACATTCACGCAGTTATTAGATGATTTGAACCCTAATTTGTTAACCAAGCTAAGAATCGGAGAAATAAGCGAGGTGTATAAACCTAATAATAATAATAATAATAATAATAATAATAATAATAATAATAATAATAATATTGGGTTGGGGTTTACTGACGTACCGGAAGAGTGGACAGGAGCGAAGATCTAACCGTAGTTTAGTTTCAATGACAATCAATCGAGGGTGAATGAAACAACAGCCTTCCCGATTCTCTTTTTTCAAGACCATCAGGTTTTATAAAAATAATAATTCTCAGTTTTATTTATTCAAAATTATGGTCAACAACTTAACATGGCATTTTACCCATCACGGTATTCAACAAGTGCACAAATTGGGTATTTTAAATACCCGGTTTCGGATATGGAACCGGATTTGGATATGATCGGATAATGACAATACTTGGGTCGGCTTCGGATCCGGGCATTGTCTCCAAAAGCCATACCCTATGCATCAGGTTTTAGTCGGGTATCGAACCGAGCGTTTCTAAAGCCGGGTATTTGAATACCCTATTTCTGGGTATTGAAAAAACCTTTTTTCGGGTTTTTTCGAGTATAGTTTGGATTTTTTAAAGGGTTGCTCTTTTTAGGGTAATTTAGGATATAGATCAGGTATTTGAAAAAACCGGTTTTAGGTATTGGAAAAACATGGTTATGGGTATGAAACCGGTTCCGGTTTTCGGGTATTATCAGGTACAAATCAGGTCTGTTTCCGGGTACAGGTTTTGGTACTGAAATACATACCATATCTGTACCCTATGGGTAAGGTCGAATACGGATTCGGATATTAAAAACCCGGTTCGGGTTTTTTGTGCATCTCTACAGTATAGGATCTCGGCTAGGTCTATACTAAGTTCGTGCAAAAATGTATATTAGACCAAGGCTGACTTTTTGTTGGCTTATAAATGACGAGCTACGGAGCTAGATAAATTAGTTGTGTGCTAACCTTCGTTAAGTTATTGGGTAAATTTTAGTTGTAAGACACCTTGCAGTTAATAATATCTTAATATATATACACGTTACATTGTGAGTGAACAAGTGTCAAGTACACACATAAAAAGACATACATAGTATTTTCCAGGTTTAACGGTCTAACCGAAGTCATCCCAAAATTAATGATGATTAAGGGTATTTTTTTTTTCTAATAACAACCTTACATAAGTAGTCAACCCTAATCTATAAAGTCACATGAAATTAAATTTATCGTAGCGGGATTAGAATAAGGTACAGAGATTGAATCTAGACAGATTGATTGGGATAAAAGTGTTTCTACCATTACATTAGAAGCAACGTTATTAGCTTCTCAACTTATCAATTTTATAAATCTTAAGAGTGGAAAAATGTTTAATATACCTTCTGTACGTGTAACCATTTACATACTGGACAGCAGACACCCAAGACTTGGGGTGAGTAGTTTGCCGTTGCCCTTCTATAGCTCTTATGGTGAATAGGCATGGATCTTAACTGTGCATACTACTGAATTACACAAGGGCCTCCTAGTATTTTACATGGTTATCACTTTCCAATTTGTGTCTTTATGATTTTAACATGCCATAACTAACCAAAAGTCGAATATGGCTTCATTTTGTGAAGACATAGTTCGATTAAACCATGGCATATACAATATGTGTGTAATTTTTGTAGATTAGCTAAAAATAAACGATGCGTGTCTCAATTTTATAGCTAATCTTGATTTGCTAACAATTTTACAAGTAACAGGAAGTTAAGAATTCTTTTTTTTTCTTTTCTCAACTTCTCTAATGTGACCTAACCCTTGCCTACTGACGAGACATTGGAGTCACAGGAGTCAATGGTCTCATCCTTTGTCAAGAAGCAGTTGTACAACGTGAACTTAGCAATCATGTTAAGAGCTTGACAAACTTTAAAGTTTAAAGAGCTAACAATCGTAATCGACGTCATAGTCCAATCATGGACTAATCAAGTCAAACTTTAATTTCTCAAGTAAATAGCATATTATACACATCATTAGGTGTGCAGGACGCGACAATCTAAAGACAGGTGACATATGGTTAACTTGAGCTTAAAAATGACAAAATGTGATCACTAAATGAAATTATAAAATAGAAATGGCTAGAAGAATCTTTCATAAAACGATGGTTTCCAACATGTGCGTTGGAATTTTTAAAATAAAACACATTAACTTTGGCGCAAGACTTCATCGTTTGGTTTTGCCGTAATTTTTAAATCCAGGTTGAAATCTCTATTCACCTAAGTGGGCAATTTTGGAGCTTTATAGCACGCCAATCATCAGTCAAATGATTGTTTAGAAAAACTAAAGGTGGTCAAAAAATATGGAAAAAAATCGTATGCTGCAACTAAAAGGGTCTACGGTCGAGCTATAGCATCAACCATAAATCCCCCTTGAATATTTGAAAGTTGTCTTCTCACGCGTTATAAACAATAATTCATAAATTTGGCCCCGACCTCTTTTTGCATACAAATGAAGCATTTTAGTGATAATCACTACCATATTATTAAGAAACTTTTAATTGTTACTTTTGATTAGTGAAAAAAATATTTGGTTTCTTATCAAAGTAAAAATAAGGAGAAAATTGGTGATCTCTATCATATTAGATCAGTGTGTTAGCACCCACAACTAACAAGACCAATATAAATATTTTGTTGTGTAATATGTATCCTTTCGCTTCATCTATTTCATTATCCTTATTCAACTTTCAAGTATCATGCACTTATGATATCTTTTCTCATGATATCTTCAATTAATATATCGTACCCATATTTAATAAATGCCCAAAATTAAACAACTTAATATAAGTAAATCATCCAATAGTATACTATAATGCAAGCAACAATTAGTAAAGGTCATTTGAGTTGAACTGAAGTTCATTATATATAAGTTTAAAAAGCAAATGTTCGTTGTGATACAAAGCTCAATGTAGCTAATTTGTATCGCTTTTCATACTTTGGGTACAAGTTCATTAAGCAGCCTTAGATTACTGGTTTTAACCCATGTGTGATTGTACTGTACGTGTCCTCATACCTACACCGCCTTTCAAATGTATTTGTTTTATGCTTTTGTGTGATGTTTAGTTTATCCTCCTTTTTTGTTCTAGGTAACTTTAAAAACGCAAAAAAGCTAACTAATTTCTTATATTATTATTCACTTTCCCCATCTTTTGCCCCTACAAAAAAAACCCGTTAAATACACATATCCTTCAATAATAACAAACACAAACTTGTTTACAATAAGAAAATAGTCACAACAATCAATAAATAAATATGCAGTTAGTAGTAAAGGTATAGCTCAACTTGCGTTACAAGAGAAAGTGAAGATTTGAACTGAATACTATAAGGTCTTGAGTTCAAATTTGATTTAAACCGATTGTGTCTTTAGGTGACGGGTTTTTCTCATAATAGAAAATGGTAGGCTTGGACTACCCAGTATTATCAGTGATCACGGGCGTATAAGATCGCCTTTGTTTAGCGGATTATTCCAGGTTGGTAGACTTTATTGTCAATAGTTAAAAAAAAATAAGTACATTTTTATAATTATAATTAATATATGAAAGAGTCAAAGTCAAAATTCAATTAACTTCCAAGAGGACGCTCAAATTCGAAGACACGCAAGCACAGAATTCAAGCGGGCCCTACTTTTCACCCTCTGATTCTTAACCGTTTTCGCCACGTCACCACCACCACCTTCCGCCACCACCGGAAACATCAACGACGGAGCACGACGGAGCTGCCTCTCCTTCATCGACCTCATCTCCATCTCCGGCACCGGACCAAACATAAACATCCTCCGCTTCGACTTCGATGCCATGACGTTAGCTTTCTTACCGGACGCCGAAAACCTAACGCCGCCGTGACGAGGCGAGCCGAGATCTCGATTCGAAACCGACCGCATCGGAATCACGTCCTCGATTGACCTCTCCGGTAACCGTAACGACGACGATCCGACGAGCATGCGACCGGAATTCGAAATTACTTTACCACAAAATAAGACGTCAGGACCGGTGGCGGTCGGAGATGGAGGATTTGGATAGAATTCGAAGACTTCGTGGCCGGAGGAAGCTCTAGGGCTGCTGCGGGTGGAGCTGGCGGAGGTTTGATCGTACAGCTGCATGTCACGGAGGGAGATGACGTCATCATCCTGCAGCTGGTGATTAACAGTGTTGTTATCTACTGTGAGCTCCATTGTTGTTGCAGAATTAGGGTTTGATGTGAGGTTGGTGATGAAGAAGATGTAGTAGTAGTGTATATATGATATTGAGAGCGTCGGTGTCACGACTTCTAGAAGATAGGGGCAGTATGGTAATTTGACATTAGATAATTTGCATGAAATTCGAAACTGAATTACAGACTAATATCATAAGTTTATAACTACTAATATTATCTGGGAAAGTTTATGTACAAAATAATTTTAATATAAGAACGTATAATACAATATTAATTTATCAAAAATGAGAACGCAGAAAACAATATCGATCTACATAAGCAATGTTTTATACTAATAAGAGTAAAGTGCCAAAATCGTCCTTGTAGTTTGGTCAGTTTTGCGATTTTCATCCAAAAAGTTTATTTTTTGCAACTGGACCCTTCAGGTTTTCCAAATGTTACCAATATCGTCCAAATCACTAACTTCATCCATTCTTAACGTTAAGTTAGGGACAATTGTGCAAAAATTGTCTGAAATAGAAGTCAAAAGGTGTTAACTTATAATATTTGAATGTAGAGGGGCTAGAAGGAAATGTTTTTAAAATTTATTTTACTCTTGCGCCTCCTATTGTCGTTTTTCCTGCTCCAAGTCAGGCGACCTCTTGGGCGTTTCCGACAAACCAAAACAACCAAATTAATGATCGCAATCAACTCGTAGCCGCAAAGCGAATTGTTTTCAAACTCTAACTTTGTGCTGTTAAATCCAATTAGTCAGAACAAGAGATGGAAGAAACGGCTATTGCCGCTGGAACCACCAACCTCCCTCGCTACCACGACCACTAATTCCGGTCATCTCTACACAATTTCCGTCAAACCCCAAACCCAAAATCAAAATCCATATCCAAATCTTGATGAAGAAATCATGTTCGATGGCGGTGCAACCTCTCTCTAGAATGGAATGAGGCTGGGAAGATGGAGACGGTGCAACCCATCGTAACGGTGAACGGCATTCGTGTGGCGATGATGGTGTTTTTTGGCACCGGTAGTTCAAGCGGTGGCGGTGATGGAGGTTTCAATCGACGGCTGTGATTTAATGGTTGAGCTTTAAGGGTGGAAGATGGTTGTGGAATACCGGAAGAGAAAAAGAAATTGGAGAAATAGGTATTTGTTTATTGTTTGTTAGGTTTATTAATATTTAAAATAATAATGCAATAAACAAGTTATAGAATGACAGAATTGCCCTTAACTTAATGTTAAAAAATAAACGGAGTTAGTGATTTAGACGATATTGGCAACATCTGTGAAACCTGAAGGGTTCAATTGCAAAAAATAATATTTTTGGACGAAAGTCGCAAAAATGAACAAACCTCAGGGACGTTTTTGACACTTTACTCTAATAACAAAGAAAAAACTTAATAATAAAACAAAAGAATCAAAATTAGCAATAAAATAATAACGACAAATACTTATACTAACATAAGAAAAAAACCTAATAATAACAACAAAATGTAAATTAACAAATACTTATAACGTATCATAATCGGAAATCAACCTATATGAATAAAAAATAACAGCAAACAATTATAAAAATAAGCCTAATAATAACAACAAATTAATTCTCACTATTTGTCATATTAATAATAAAATGTATTTGATCCCAAAACAATATTATCCTCCTTTTGAAAGAGCTTGATGGGCTAAATTGTTAAATTAGAAACTTATGGGATCAAATAAACTTGTTACATATATCAAAACAATTTTTTTGTTGGTTGAAATTGGATTTTGATCCCATTCTATTATCAGTTCAGTAGGAAAGTCGTTATGTGTATTTTGTATTTTGTAAGTTAAACGAGAAAATAACATAAAATGTGAAGTTACATCAAGTAGAGAACTTGAAAACATTAACGTGTCAAAGTTGTTAAGAAGTAGCGTGTGATGGAACATAATAAGTGTGATGGAACATAATAAAAGTATAAAACGACACATTGCAATTGGAACAAATAATGTAGAGAGAAGGATATTGTGTGATGTGTGAATTTATATAATTGAGTGAGACATTACAAGATTTACATAACAGCTCACCACTCTTAGTTGTTACATTTCATATACTATGTTTAAGAACAACTGAACGATAAGTGTTTCCTCATGAAAATACCTCATAAAAAACGTGTGACACCTTAAAAATCACATAAAAATATGAACGATTAAATTAGAGTTATGAAACTAGACAGTATATAACAAGATTGCTAATGATGCATAATTCTAAATGGTCAAACAACGAGTATCCAAATCAGTCATTTGGTTTAAAAGAGTTTAGAGTTTAGACACGCTAACGTGAAAAACTGGTGGTTATATAATTATTTTAGAAAATATTTATTATAATAATCCAAATTAGTTTTGTTTTTTTATTATTTTTAGAAATAACAATAACTAGATGTTAATATTAAATGCTAAATAAATGGTTATTAAGAATAAATATTTATCTGTTTAATAAAATGGTTTAAATTATATATTATAGTTTAGAATTATATACATAATATATATTTATTTATAAACATATTACCCCTACAATCCATCCATATAATTTACAAGATTATTTAAAACATTATATTGCATCAATATTTATTAAAAACAATGCAACGAAGAAAAGAACGAGTTCTAGAACAGGACATTGTGTCTTGACTTGTTTAAACCCGTCAAAGCAATCAAAATTTCATATATGGTGTTGGTGTAGGACAGGGTAATTAGTGGAATATTACTACAAAACTGATATATTCATTTCTCGTTAATCAAATCATCCAACATGTTACCAACACATCCTTTTTACGTTCCCTCCCAAACAGCAAAGGGAACACAATTTTCAATAATCTTTCGCCAGCCCAATGTCATTCCAAAATAATGTTTTATCCCTCTACCCACCTGAACCTTTAGTGCCTAGCCGAAAGGTTTTGTCATTTAAGCCTTGGATTTCAAATTAAGGGTGTTATGGTTCGTGCAAAAGAATCATTTCTTTCTATTCAGTTTCCTTAAAAAATTTTAAATGTTAATATATTTCATACGACATTACTTTTAATTAAAAAATCCACCATAAAAACGGTTATCATGATTTGGATTTATGTGAGGAGTTGTGTCAATGGCTAAATGAATACTCAGAGGAGTTTGAGCTTGGTAAGATGATGATGACGACGACGACGATGATGATGAACGGAAAAGGGTAAATTGGTCACTACATGAAAAATCATTAAAAAGATGCACGATAAAAACGATTATCATTATTTGAATTTATGTGAGGAGTTGTGTCGATGGCTGAATGAATACTCAGAGGAGTTTGAGCTTGGTAAGATGATGATGATGAACTGAAAAGGGTAAAAATCACTAAAAAAATTGTTTTAGTTTAGACATATGATATTTAAGAAGTTTCTAAAGATATATATGTAATCTCCCTTTCATTATTACTCATTTTTGAAAAGAAAAAGAGGCATTCTAGAAAACTATTTAACATTGGGCATAACCGCATAAGAAGACAAAAAATAGTATTTAAATAACATTAATTAATGATTTTGTTCTCCACACCCATTCGTTTACAAAGTTAATTATTAATCATCTTATAAATAGACTCGGTGGATTGTAGTACTCTTAATCAGGTAATTGTTTTTGTCCAAGTTTTCATATTTGTACTTACTAGATTGCCATAGGTAGGGTCAACGGAATTTGACTGTTTCTTCAAGAAATTGAATAGTTCAGTTGTTAGACTAGATCATCCCATATTGCAGGTTATCTAGAACTCTCAAACGTCCACCATGCGTCATTTTCTCTACACAAATGCTCTTCTGTGTCTTGGTTAGTTGGATTATTTAACACAGTTGCAAGTAATTCTAGAGCTAAGCTCATGCATGCATGAACTACTTGCTAATAAGCAAAATGAAGCTGCAAGAAAACACAGGTTACGTGTAACAGATCCAAGAAAAAGCACACATTAATTACAATTAAACAATAAAACATCTTGTTTTCTTGTTGTTCCAATTTTATGCCCATTAAAAGAAATTTCCACCAATGAAGTGCTTAATATTTGTTTCATGCGTTAACCTTTTTAAATTCACTGACTAATTAATGGCTTCAGAATTATAAGCCTGAATATAGTTAGGTTATCATGATCTTCCTAACTAGTAGTAGTCAAAGTTATTGTTATAAGTAATTCAGAAGGTAGCTTTTATGTTGGCCACTCAATTAGCTTTCGCTGCGAGATGTTCAAGAAAAGAAATATATCGAGGTATCGTTAATATTCAGGGAAGCGACAATTGATTAGATTAACTTGGTTCCCAAAAGTAATTAAAGTTTTTTGTGTGGAAGTGGAGAGCCTTACTAAGAAGGTGTCTGGTTTTTCAGAAAAAGTCTTTTTAACGTCCTTTGTCTGCGCAGTGTAGACGTTCAGGCATGTAGAGTGTTTTTAATTTTTGAAAAACCTTTCACTTAAAAAGGTTTGCGCGTCATTTTTTTACCAAAGACCTGGACCAAGTGCTTCTAACATTTTCCTCACCCCATACCTGGCTTCTATTTCCACAAACCCTAGCAACTCCAAACACCCCTCCCCTCCACCGTCACCCCCCCCCCCCGGGCACCTCCGCCGTGCCACTGCCCCACCTCCTCCACACCTCCAGGTTTTTATCATATTTTATTGATGTTTTTCTTTACTTTCTTCATGTATTGATTCCATTTATTTTGATCAAGTGATCATATATTATTATCAGTTATGATGTTTTATTTTGTCACAGAAGATTTTCTTCAAAATGGGTTGTTTGTTGTTTAGATTATATCTGCATGTATCATTTTTATAACTTGATGTATTGTTTGTAAGTAGAGGACATACCATTTTGCTGCACTCGTTCAATTATTATTTGTTTTTTGTTGTACTTCTTCAATTATTATTAGTTTTTTTTGTTGAAAAAGTTGGTAGAAAGTTTAGCTATAAAGAAAGTTTGTAGTTAACAAGCAATCTTTTTCTTGCATACTACAGAGGTTTCACCTTTTCTTCTACAGATGTCTGCATATGTGGTCCGCAGACTACATACATTTTAGCTCTAAAAAAACAAACACCACTTTAATGATTATGGACGAATCGTGTGTTTAGTGTGGTCCGTAAAAGTAATTCACTGACCATTGGTTAGCCTCTGCATAGTGACAAAACAAACCTAGTCATTGTTTTCAACTTGGTGCAAATTGAAGGCTACACTGTAATTTCTAAGTGAGCCTGTACGTTGAGGGGTGAGCCTAATTATCTAAGGAGGGGTGGTTTAACCCGTTAAGGGATAATTAGGGATTAATAGTTATCTTGTTTGCCTAGTTTAAGTTACTCTAAATATAGATTGTTACCAAGTAGGTTTTGGCGTCATGGTTGTGGTGTACGCATCTAATGTATGTATGTATATGTGTGTGTGGGCCCTCAAGTGAGCAAAAGTGAAATTTCACTAATTTTGACGTTATTTTACTAAATTCGTGAAAATAACATTAAAAGTGACAGAAGGTTAATCATGCATCATGTGGTGGTGTTGATGGCCAAAAGAGAATAGTACAAGCACCAATCAGCCAGTGTTTTAATGGTTGAGTGTTATGTGTCTTATGTCCAAAGCTTGATGCAAAACTACTATCGAGTCAGGGGTTTCACCGGAAGTAGCCTCTTTATTCCTATATGATAGAGGTAAGGCTGTCTACATCTTACCTTCCATATATATCCTATCATAGCTTTGCTATTGGTAAAATTTACTGAGTACGAGATGATGACGACGACGACCAAGTAGGTTTTGATCAAGAGTGTTATTGTAAATATTTTGAGTTATTTTCTAATTATAAAAAGTGAGTTTTCTCTAAACTGTGTGTTCATTTATTTGTTTCGTGTTCCTGATAATGATTCCATCTTTGAGAGATTACACATGATATGTAGGAGGTTTCCATTGAAAGTTTTGATAAGGCCAAATTTGTGTTTAACAAGCCAAAAAGACCGGAATAATAAATCACGGTCACAGGATCGTGGAAGATATTTCCTTTGTCTAGATGAAGCATCTGACAAAAATGCAATAGATGGATTGAGAATCTTGGAGTAAATTTGATTTCAATTTGTAAATTAGTTTTGTTTTGCCTACTGTTGTATAATTTCATGTTGGTGTCTAATCTTGTATTTCTAGCCTCGGGCTAGCTTGGCTTTTTTTTTTTTGTTAATAATATACGTTGTTCCAAAAGAAACATTAACAACTTTGCATCACATATGTTGGAATACCAAATGGCTTGCAATCTAACAGCATTGGTATCAAGGTGTGTAATAAAGATATCATGACAAAGTGGTTGCCGGTTCTGGTCCTATGATGGAAAAATGCGTTTAACCGTTCTAAAAATATTAATGATGTAATAACTATATGGCCAATTTTTAGCATTAGTTATGGTCTGTGTTGTTTCCCTAAAAAAGTTTATAATAAGTGTACGTTAGTAGTGTTGTACATGTGGCCAGTTTTTAGCTTTTCTAATCCCTTTTCTGCTTCATTCACTTACAGTAACAAACAACGTCTTTGGAACTGCTCATCCTCTCATTCCAAGAGGGAGAGAGCTATTCTAGAGTATTCGAGTGAAAACTCGCTTTCTTTGTATTAAATAATTAGGCCGGCTCAACCATTTTTGGAGCTTAAAACAAATTTTAAGATCAGAGCATTTATCGCGAAAATTAAATTAATTTTTGCTTAGGATCCTAAAAAGGCGGAAACAGGACAACACACATTTTTATGCAGTGTATAAAGGTCACAAGATCACATAAAGATAACAGAAATTAAGTTTGAGAGATTGAGAGCTAAGAAAGTTGTAATCAAACTTTCAAAGAGTAAAAATCGGATACGACCAGACATATTCACATGTAAAAGAGTTATGCATATTTAATGTCACGGGTCTTCTTTAATATGTCATGCTAGGTTATAATATTTCTCCGTGAAACTTTGTAACTTGTCGACTTTATTGTCACAAGAAAAATCTGAACATTATTTTTTGTTTCTTGGATTAACTATATGCATATATTTATCTCCTTCTAGTTGCCTTGTCTTTTCATTTTGTTTTTCCTACATCGTGCATAAATACCAAAACCATAGCCACCTTTGTCAAAATCCACCATCTTTATATATCTAGAATCACACAACGCGTACGTAACCTTAGAGTCCACAACGACCATCTTCATTAAATATCTTGCAATATATAGATAGATATCAATTATCAAGTTATATATCCAGTTATTTAATAAACAAAACAACCATGCAGCTGAAATCTATGGATGAATCGAAGAAGACGTTGTCGTTTAGCGCTGTTCGAGTTCACAGTGAGATGGTCGGAACAGAAGACGTTTCCAAATCTGTGCCGATACTTGAAAGAAGCAGACTAGAGTCTCCGTCGAAGTCTAACTGGCAGGTGTTTATGTTCGGGTTTGGGACCGGTAAGTTTCCAACTAAGATGCAGTTGAGTGACATAAAGAAAAGGCAACTCCGGCAGCAGACTACAGAAGACCTACCCGAAGGCGGTGAGGATGAAAGTGATCGCGGGAGAAGTGGGAAGAAGCGGTGGTGGTTGTTGATTGATGTTTTCAGATGTGGTGGTGGATATGATGAAGAGAGAGCCGTGAAAGACTTACAAGCGTCGTTTCACACGCTTAAAAGATTTGACTGATCAGAGGACTTTTAGCTTGGTATGAAGGGGTTAAATAAGACTCGACTATGATCACTTCAAATTGAGTAAAAAAAAATATATATATATGTATATGTTTTGGAATATAACTTCAGTTTTTTTTTTTTTTCAAATGATTTATAGTTTGTGAGTTTTAACTTAAGTTTCTAACGGGCCGATTTAGGGTTACAAAATGGTTTCAGATTTAGAATTGGTTTTTTCGTACACCTTTAGTGGGGACCTCGGCCCCGCCTAGACTAAAAAACAAATATTCCACCCATGCTTATATACAATAATGTTGTTTTACAAAGTTTTAAATGAAATATAATGGATCAATGGAGTTAAGTTTTTATTATTTTATTATTGTTCAGTTGGAAAGAAAATAAAGGGAAAAAAATGTAAAATGAAATAAATAAATGTAACGGTAAAATCTTGCTTACTACAAAGTTATTGTTAAGGTATGAGAATGATGTGGTGATGGAAAACCTTCATCTATCTTGGCCGATAAATAAGGCTTTTCACAATGAGACCCTGGTTTAAAAAACATAACAAACAAACAAAAGATTTCTTTTGCATGTGGTATAGTACTACGTACTATATATATTCCATAAAATGTGTAAAAGAGAATCAAAGTAGCAACCATACAAAAGCAATACTATCTATGCTACTAAACTGTAATTAGAATAAAGGAAAAAGTATAATTATTAGTTTATTACCCTTGAAAATACCTATAAACTCCCTTAAAAT
Organism: Bidens hawaiensis; assembly: GCF_021521415.1. NCBI lineage: Eukaryota > Viridiplantae > Streptophyta > Magnoliopsida > Asterales > Asteraceae > Bidens > Bidens hawaiensis. The sequence continues at coordinate 162,145 of NW_027495341.1, read as the reverse complement.
AGATACTGTATATTAGAGCATTCTCAATCCGTTCTCTAAAATTATGTTAGAAGGATTTGCAAATTATGTGGTATGATTATGAGTGGTTGTGAGTAGAAGAGAGAGAAAATTTATATGGGAAAGTTAAATTTGCGGTTTTATTGTAGATAACTGTATAATTTTTTAATATTTTCATAAAGTAGTTGTGAGTAAAAGAGAGAGAAAATATGATGATAAATGTATAAAAAATAATATTTAATTAAAGAGGAAAGAGAAATACAATATTTTTAATATAATTATATGATATATATGGATATAGTACAGAGAACGGACTGGGAATACTCTTACTGCACTATTCTTTTATTCTCCTTTTTCTTTAGTGCAATTGTAGCCCATAAGAAACCCATTTGACATGAGCCCAAAATTAGTTATTCAGCCCACTTTTAATTAACCACAAAGGCTTAAAAGTCCTTTTAGCCATTTTCATCGCTCAGATAGTCTTATTTATGTTAACTGAGCCCGTTTAGATTTAACTTGAAGCTAGGGCCGTCCAAACCGCTTGACGCTCGTACTCGCTTACTGCTCGCTCGGAAATTGCTTAGAAAATGCTTGCTCGTTTTTTCGCTCGATTGTAAACGAGCCGCTCTGCTCGGTTCGGTTTGTAAACGAGCCAAGCAACGAGCAAAGGTCTGCTCGGTTCGGTTAGGCTCGAATATTTTTAATTTATTTTATATATAATTATATATGAACAAATACATAAATTTATATAGACAACACACATAAAATATAAGTATACAATTTTTAAAATCCTTATAAATTTTTCCTATTTTGTCAATTTTATAGTTTTATTAGTTCGATTCAAGTTTTCAAAATACTAAAAGTTTGTTTACATGTTCATTATATCTCATTTCAAGCATCTTTTTTCCAAAAATTTACAACTTATTATATGTTTGTCTAAAAATTACCAATTTGTTTACAAAATATATTATTTACAGCCTTCAAACTTGTTTTTTATTGAAAATTTTAAAGTGAAAAAGAAATAAAAAATGCTCGAAATCGCTCGATGTTCGATTGAAAAATGCTTGGTTCGATTTTGGCTCGTTTCATTTTTCGCTCGGTTCGAATTTCAGCCGTTCGATTCGGTTCGGTTGTAAACGAGCCAAGCAACGAGCAAGCCTTCGCTCGATTCGGCTCGGCTCGTGAACAGCCCTACTTGAAGCCCATATTAGCCCTTAGTTGATCCATCTTGTTTTTCATCTTGATCTTGATCCTTTGCATGTCCCCAGAGTTTTTACCAAAATGGAGGTTGTGGAAAAACCAAAATGGAAATTATTTACTATTTACCCAACTAGGTATTTCTTTATTTTGAAGAATATTTTATAATTCAATTCTTTATTCTAGGGTTTTGTTTCAGCTATATGAGAATTTGTTTGTGTTAATATGCAATAAGTTTGTCAAAACCAAAGAGCATATAGAAAGCATAGTAAAATCATTAACATATGTTGAGCAAAACAGTGTCTTATATATGTTTTCAAATTTGAGAACATGAGGAATGTTGTCTTAGACTAATTATTATTGCAAGGCTCTTGAAGACCTCTGAAAACCCCATCTATAAAAGTTGTTAGACTGCTATCAACTTCACAGTTTTGTTTATGTTGTAGAAAAGTTTCATACATATTCACTATCTATACACACGTTTGAGTTGTATCAAAAGATGTTGACAAAAGCATCATATCATTAAGCAAATGAGTATGTATAATTTTACAATATCGTTAAGCAAGAAATTATTAATTGTTGTAACCTGACATATTTTGACTCGACTTGTTTTTACCTAATTTACTTTTGTGTTAACTCACGAAAATTTCTAAATCCAAGTATCCAACACTATGATCTTCACTTGGAATGCCTTTGAGAAATTATATTCTAACACTTACATTATGTAGTCCAAAATACACATTTGGTAATTGGTATAGTGGAATATATATGAAATTTGTGTTATGGAATTCTAACATGTTAAAGCGTGGGCTGCTGAGAGGGGGAGTCGAATTGACTCATTGACTGAGCTCCCTCACGAGTTAAATGCGGTCCACTGGTCAGATATCGAAACAGATTTGGGATTTGATTCATTCTTTTGGGATTTGGTTACATTGAATCCCTAATAAGGTTAATATTCATGCTAGCTTGGAGGGTGATTTTAGATTGTTTACCTACTATAAGTAAACTTTGCAACGGAGGGGTCGAAATGGTGAAACATGTTTTTGGAGTTTGCTCGATGCCTGATGCGATATGGGGAACGATCGGTTGGTAGTAATTGGATGTTTCTTGGCCGAGTTCAAAGGCTCTGGAGAATTTGTGCTCTTGGGTGGATTCCTTACCGATAAGCTATAAGCAAATGAAAAGTGTACTCGAAGCAATTATCTTTTCCACCAAGCGGTTCATATATATGGAGGAAGCAAAATGAACATTGTCTTTAGAAACAATGATTCTGAAAAGGATCCTATAGCAGATTCAATTATAGATTTGGTATTTTTTATATGGATTTCAAGTAGAGACTTTGGCGAATGCCCTTTTTGGAAAAATCGCTCAGAGCCTGGGAGAAGTTTTTGGATTGTCCCCCCGACAGAAGGCGGTTTTTGAATGCTTACAAGGTCCTCATGCCCAAGATTTTCTGACCGTTATCCCGATTGATGGCTTGGGCCAAAGCATGTCTGCGGTTGAGTATAGGGTCATTCTTAAGTACCGTTTGATGGTCCCAATGTACCCCGAAGACGAAACATGTCCGATCTGCCGTAAGGCCTGCCTGGATAAATTCGGAGAGCATGCGGTTCATTGCAAGGAGATGCCTGGGTTCAAATACCGACATGATTGGGTGCGGGACGTTCTTTGGGACATCTTAAGGCGAGCTGGGATATCAGCTAAAAAGGAAGCCCCCGTAAACTTCCTTACAGACCCCACGGAAGGGAGATCCACTCTACGACCGGCAGATTTGCTCGTCTTTGGTTGGGCCGGGGGAAAACACGCTTGTGTTGACCTCACAGGGGTATCTCCCTTAGCTGGTTTGAGGGATAATGGGTTTGTAGCTGGGCAAGCAATAAAAAGGGCTGAAACGAAGAAGGTGGAGAAACATGCTAAAGCCTGCGAAGAGAACCAACATGTTTTTGTCCCTCTGGCTTTTGATACATTTGGCTCCTTGGCACCGGAAGCTATCCGTTTTCTAACCAGGGTCCAACAGGTTGTGCATAGCAATGTGTCGACTCCAAAGGGGCAGGGGTATGTCTTTAGCAGGTTAGGGTTTGCAATTCAGAAAGGGGTGGCGGCGCAGCTTGTTGCCCGCCTACCTGCTATATTGATGTAATATCTATGTTTCATCAGTAGAAATAAATAAAATATAAGATTTATAAACTAAAAAAAAAAGTAGAGACGAAAAGCTTAAAATTAGCTGGACAATTGGCTAAAAGGCTCACTTTTTGCTATGCAACTTTTTCTTAGTTTGCCTTGGCTAAGTTTTTTAATTGAAACTTTTAGCTATAAGATTTATCTTTGGATGGTAAAAAATAGCATGACACATCCTTTTTGCATTTTGTTCCAAACCGCACCAGCTCTACTCTTTAACATTCGCTATTTTTAACTCGCATCCAATCTGGTGTTTCATTCTTAAAGTTATACATCTAGCTGGTTATATTTTTCTCGTATTTCTTTTCCGTATGGAACATCTAGCTATTTTATATATGTTATTAAGGTGATTATCATGACACTATAAAAACTTGGCTTTTAACCTTCAGCAAATTAAGTAAAAATAAATTCTCATAAGTTAGCCTCTTCAGGTTAATCCTATAGAATAATATAACGACATAATAGAAGAGTTCCATTTACTAGTCCAATCCACATCGTCAAAGTCAAGACAGCAAAAATGGTCACCCTTGTCAACCATAACGAACATTGTACTAGTCTTTTATGCTTTATCTTTATCTATCATTTTCCTCCCTTCTAGTAATTATGAATCTTCTTCATGGATCCTAAATATCTTATGCCCATCTCTTTCTCTCTTCATATATATAGCTAGCACACGTTAATAAACCATACCACACTTTATTTTCTTATACAAAATACACCCAAACACCATAATACCATCCCATGGGAGATCATATGGAAGACACAGAAGACACCATCTCTCTTTCTGGCCTTCTATTTGGAGACAATAACCTCTCTCCCCAAGAAGTATCCGAATCATCATCGTCGTCGTCACGGTCTTCAATTGAACACGAATTCTCCGGGTTCTTTAGTGAAGAATGGAGTCATGATACCACATACACCACTTCACCCGAAAACATCATTTTTTGTGGCAAAGTTCTTTCATCAAATCCATCTATTGTTCCAAAGCCGGATATGAGTACCCGAACAACCGGACTATTTCGGTCGAGTTCTGATTCGTTTAAGTTTATGAAAACCGCTACATGGCAAAGCACTCCAAGGTCAAAGTCATTACCAAATGGTCCAAACAGATTATTATCATCATCATCATCTTCATGCAAGTCAAAGTGGCAAGTGTTTATGTTTGGTTTTGGGTCGGGTAAATATCCAACTACAATGGATATGAGTGATATCAAAAGCCGGCAGCTTCGGCGGCAGATTACGGTAGACGGAGGCCGGAGAAGTGGCAAGAAGAGTTGGTGGCGGTTGGTTGATGTTTTGGGATGTAGTGGTGGATATGAAAGAGACACCATGATGGTCATATAAGGCTTTAGTTATAGATTCAATGAACAAGTATTTTAGTTTGTAAAAATATTAAACATGCATTATGTTATTATGTACATTTGATATTCATAGAAAATGTTATAATTCTACCTATCAGTGTCACTTGCCGGCTTACTTTGACCATCTAAATAATGAGCTATTTGATTGATAGGGAGTTTATTATAATTTAATTATAGATACATTATTGTAATGGATATTATTGAGCACCAAATTACTTACTTGGTCTCCTAAAATATGGTATTTACTTATTAGTATATTGCGTTCCTCAGATCCTAGATAAAGAGTTTTCATAACTTGTTCAAAGAATGATTAAATTTGAAACAAACTGTATGGGAACACACGTGATCACATGTATAGGAAATCGTACAAATTTTATGAGTAGTTTCCTTGCAAATGGCTCAAGCTATTCAGTAGAGATGGCAATGGGTCGGGTTTGAATCGGGTTTAGGTATTCATAAACCCATACCTGGTTATAAAAGTCCGTCCCAAACTCGTCCCAGACCCGTCAGGTTTTAATCGGGTAATTATCCATCGGGTTTCGGGTTTCCTATCAGTTTTGATAAAATACCTGTCGGGTATACCCGGCTCAAAACCCGTCGTGTTTCTACGGGGTGTTGACAATATATAACTAATCGATTATAAAAATGGTTACCATAAAGGAAAAATATCTCAAATAATTGGCATAAACAAGTTTCGACATATAATATATTTGGAATATAGTGTGTGTGTGTATATATATATAATATATAATATAATATAATAAGCTATATCGGGTACATCGGGTATATAATCGGGTAAATGGGTCTATGTTATCGGGTAATCGGGTATATCAGAAATCCCAAACCCTAATGGGTCGGGTATTACCCATCCCATTTATGTTGGGTTTCGGGTTTTCATATCGGGTTCGGGTTCATTCCCATCCCTACTATTCAGACACTACGAGCAATGCGAGTTTATATCATGTGAAGCTATGTGACTGTATGAGTTGCTATGGGTGATATTTCTATTAGGTATGGTGATGGTGGTTGTGAGTTTTATTGATATATACAAATCATATAGACTATAGAGATATATGATCAGCATAAAGCTATACGAGTCATATATATAGTATAAAGTTGTCTATAGGACTCAATATTAGACTAACATGAGTCATATATTTATTAACTTTTGTTTTTTAACTTTAAGAGTTGCTATGGGTGATATATTTTGTTTTAGTTAAAAGAAAAGCATATAATTTAAACACATAATTTATGAAAAAGTGCATAATAAAACACATAATTTCTTAAAAGCGTAAAATCACAATAGTTATTTAAAAGTACACGCTTTGCTCTATCTTAATATTACCATTATTCTAAAACTCGCCACGCCACCCTTTTTGGTGGCCAGTATTAAATTCTCCCTACAAAACATACAAGTTAATCTCATGGACCACTTTAACTTCAACGTGTGATGTTAAACGTGCAACGTCTCCCGTAGTCCTCAATAAAAGTAGCCTTGTATCCAGATCACCTATCATTGTATTAAAGTAAAACCACATATTAATATGTTATTAGTGTTTAATTTGATAGTCAAACTCTTGCATTATCAAGTCCATATCATAGCCTTCGAAGTCTTGAACTTTTAGGTAGTCCACATAAATGAAGACGCCAATGTCCTACATATATCCTTTATGGCAAACCAGTAAAGTACTAATTAGATCTTCCAAGTAAAGTACCATGGGCTATTGTCATATAGTTCGTCCATCATACTAAGTAATCGTATGCCCCCCCCCCCCCCCCCTTCCTTCAATTACTGATCTTATCTACCATGAATATGGATAAACATCCTCCTATTGGATTTTCCTATATATTCAACTCTTTAAATTACTAACATTAACGATTAATATAAACTAATTAAAAAAATAGTCAGTAAGTTGTCAAAAATTTGTAGCAAACTTAGCAAATCATTGCGACAATTTTGCCACAAACTGGGTTTTTCTTATATATTTCCTGTTTAATTTACTAAACGATTAATATAAACTGATAAGCAAATAATATGGAGTTGTCGCAAAGATGTAGCAAGTTTGCAACCATTGCTACAACTTTGCCACAAAAGACAAATCGATGTCGTAAATTGTCTGAAAATAATTACCCGTGCGACGGTTTTGGGCACTTGCGTTTTGAAACCGTATCCATTTCTGGTTTCCTAGCCGTTACTCATTACCTACCGGGTTTTGCCTGCATACTATCAAGTCCCAGATCGATAATCAAACACAAAGTAAACGACTAACTCTCTTTTATATTAATCAGAAAGTCCAACTCAAAAAACTGATTACAAACTATCAAATCGTAACTCGGTTTAACTCTTGATGAATCCTAACTTGGTTGCACCAACTTCACAATCTATCTTATCTAACCATAACTCGGCTTATATAGACTAACCTAACTTGATAGCCAAGGCATTACCATATATAATAAAACATAATTCCATAGGCCCAATAGGTTTAACCTGGTCACATACACATGACGTGCCTATCAAGTTAGAAATTACTTCCAACATACGAGCTCGTTTATGATTTTGCATGTTCAAGTTTCGCATTGGGTTTTCTTAACCAAAACCTCACCTTAATCTCACATCAAAGTAAATTTAAAGTATCAAACAGCCAAATACAAAATTTAAATTCGAATAAAATCTGTATAGATTAATTCTTTCTTGTCACTAGGTTAAGGTAACCATACATTTAGCACCTAATACCATTGATCATCGGTATCGGTAAATTCTATTTAAACTAATCATATACTATGTCTCGCATATGAATACTCGTCATTAATGTTTCCGGTACTTCCTGTTCTGAAATTTAATATAAAGTTTTTCAGAAACTTCTTAGAGCCTTCTATAAAAAAGAAAAAAAAAACATTTTTAGAGCTTTAAGTTTAAAATTACTGCCAGCTGTACAATAACATATTAAACATATATTATTGAGTATAGTCAGTATACTAAACAAAAATAAAATAAAATTGGGCGGCTCCATTTGGAGTTTTTCATAAATAGTTGACCCTTGTCAAAACTCTAGCTGTATTGGTCTTATTTTTATACATGGATTTATCATCATATAAAACTACAAAAGGATACGTGATTATTAAGGTCTTTATCTAAAATATGGTTAACAGATCATAATTAAGCTGTTTTTGTTTGCATTTAATCAAGTGGATGTATACGTTGTAACTTTGTAAGGTCTTTGAAGAGGTAGGTCCCAGCAGAGCCCAGTTGGACCCGCAAGACTCACCTTAAACAGGGACGTCTGCGCAGAAACCAACTGGATCCGCAGGACCAACCATGCTCAGAGACGTGACGTCCTTACGCGCAGTACGCAAGCTGGTCCCGCAGGAAATGCCTCCCAATGGTGAAGGACTCCGCCTGTCCCCGCAGCCTCGGATACAAGCCATTAGGGAAGGCCACCCGCGCAGCAAGGCTACACGCACAAGGCACTTAGCTCTCGATCATTCAGTGTCACCTGAAGGAATGAGCGAAGCCGGGAACAATCCCGCACAAGGGCGGGAGGGGGAATACTCCCGCCCAAGTAAGCCAGTCCGTACGATACGGGAAGATCTTCTGTACTGTACCTGACGAGGTATGGGAAAAAGATCTGACTAAGGATACGACAGCTTATGGACAACAGTATGGCGAGCAGCATGCTCCTACACTGTATGTCACTATTAGCCGCTGCCTACTAACCAACTCTTGTCATACCACGTGCGTAGCTAGCAGTTGGTGGAAAAGGAATAGTATACAGCAGGCTTGGTCGCTATCAGCCGCTACCTACCCACCAACTACCAGCAGGGCACGCGCGTAGGCTACTGTTGGTAGAACATGAACACTGTTGCAGCCGGCCATACCTCCTAGGAAACCTACCTTCGGCTATAAATACCACAAATGGTATGACCATCATATCTTATCTTATATCATTATATTATACCTGATATCTGCTCTAGCAATCTCTTAATATACATTTATATTTAAAGAGCAATCTAGTCTGATTCTCACGCCGGAGGGTGGTCACAAGGAGGAACCCCCCCTTCTCAGTGACAAGCTCACGGTGTCTGTTTTGCAGGTTATCAGAAGAACCATCTTCTCAGGGTCTAACCCCTTGTGGGAAACATCTATCTAACCCCCAGGTTATCCGTAATCTGCCCGGGGTCCGGTTAGTGTTTCTTCATTGGCGCCATCCGTGCATAAAGCTAGAACTACACTTTTCTACAGTTTTTTCAAACTTATACAAAGATGGTTAGAGAAATTCCGGTAACCACAACCCCAGCTACTGGGGGGAATACCGGTAACACAGTTTTTACAAACACTACCCCGGTTACCCAAGCCGGGGCAAGCGAAGTAAATTTTACGAACACTACCCCAGTTACTCATGCTGGGGCAAGTGCAGTAAATGATCGCCTACTGGGATCCACTGATACCCAGGTTGAGAAACGAAGACTCCCCCGCCAAACTCTCGATGAAGTTAAGGCATGGGCGGAGGCACGACAAAAGGAATTCCAGGCTGAGTTGGACGAACGCTGGCGTTCCGTACAACAGGCCGACGAATTCGAATACTGGGAGGATGACTCGGAGGAATCTGACTCCGACGCGAACCCTTTTCGCCATAGGGCAAAAGGGAAGCGTAAGGAAATGGAATCCCAACCGAAAAGGCATTTTGGACAAGCCTTCAAACCAAAAAGCACAGGTGGAAGTCCACGAGACTTCTCCAAAACGTTCAGACCAAACGTTGCAAATGCAGGAACGTCCAAATTTGCAAGGGACATTGCGGAGGCAATCGCCCCAAAGAGTGCCAAACAAATGCCTAACATAGGCACATATGACGGTATATCTGATCCAGACGATCATTTGAACAGGTTCATAGCGGGGGCAACCGTCAGCAATTGGACGGAACCCACGTGGTGCTACATGTTCCAAATGACGCTTGTTGGGGCTGCTAGAGCTTGGTTTGATCGTCTACCGGTCAACCACATCTACGACTGGGCAGACTTCCAGCAGAAGTTTAGCCAACACTTCAGCCAGCAACGGAAGTATACCGAGGAGCAATGGACAATCCTCAAATGCATACGAGAAGAAGATGAATCTCTGCCAAACTTCATCACTCGCTTCAACTCAAAGAAGCTAAGTTTGGGCAATATCAGCGAAGATCTTGTTCGCGCTGCCTTCATCCAGGGCGCGCATGACCCAGAGCTCATCCGCACCCTAACAGGTAAAGATGGCATGCCATCCACATGGGATACCATCATGACAGCAGCAAAACGCTATGCGGAAACGGAGAAGCAACTGGGTAGAGATCTCCCACAGAGCACAAACCTCTACACTCAGAAGACGAGAGAAGACAACGTCCTCACCGCCCGATTAAATAAAAAGCGGAAGCTAGGCATTTGGCAGTCAAGGGTAAACTTTGACACCTCATCCGGCTTGCAACATCGATTGGGCGGAAGGGATAATGTACAGCCGCACCGAAACTCCAGATGGACGCCACTCACCAAAAGCGTCACTGAGATATTCGCCACTGAAGAGCTCCCGTGGCCAAAGCCTCCAATAATCCGACATCGTCACGATGCTGATCGGAGCAAATACTGTGACTTTCACAAGACAAAAGGCCACAACACTGAAGAATGCATAGATGTAAAAGACATGGTCGAAGCATTTGTCAGAGATGGGACGCTCGCGCACCTCGTGGCGCAATAAAGGCTGAGCAGGCGGGTGCGTGTAGAACCCCAGCTGGGGAAAACACGAATAAAATATCCAGCTTCAATATCGAGACTACATGCTGCGTAAAGAACGAGATCCCGAACCAGGTGCGTATCGGCTCGATGGCGCTCCCATCCCAACAACATGGAAGGGAGCTCATTTACACAGTTTGCATGTAAATCAATTCCAATTTGTAAAGAAAAGGCCAAGAGCCACTTCTAATGGAAATGATTCTCCTTAAAACATTGATGCTGATAATTTTACATTTGTACTTTATGAACTATCAACACTAATATGCCGGTTTTTACCGCATAATTACGTGAAAAGTCGTTGCATGGGGAAGGCGGCATAACCCGCATAAACCCAAAAAACGACAAACCTTCACGCAGGTCAGTTGAAGGGGAAAAGTTCAGTTATCCCACTAAATGAAAGTGCCGGTCTAACCGCATGAATCATGAGAGGAAACTGAACACTAACCTATCAACAACCAAGCGTCGAACGGTTAATTTTATCAACACTAATATGCCGGTTTTTACCGCATAATTACGTGAAAAGTCGTTGCATGGGGAAGGCGGCCTAACCCGCATAAACCCAAAAAACGACAAACCTTCACGCAGGTCAGTTGAAGGGGAAAAGTTCAGTTATCCCATCAAATGAAAGTGCCGGTCTACCCGCATGAATCATGAGGAAACTGAACACTAACCTATTGACAACCGCGCGTCGAACGGTTCAAAACAAAATTCTTAAAAGGATGAGGAAAACCTACACGCAGGTCAGATATGGGTAAAGTTTAGCCATCCTAAGTGCAAGTGACGGTCTTACCCGCACAATCACTAAGGAGGAAGCAAAACTTCACACCTATTATCAACCACGTTCAAAGGTTAACTTATCCTCAAAAGATGAGGAAAACCTACACGCAGGTTAGATATGGGTAAAGTTTAGCCATCCTAAGTGCAAGTGACGGTCCTACCCGCACAATCACTAAGGAGGACGCAAAACTTCACACCCATTATCTACCACGTTCAAAGGTTAACTTATTCTAAACACTTGGAAAATTGCTAATTTAAACTAAAGTATGCAAGTCATAACGTTTATAAAGCAAGGAATCCAATAAAAGAAACGGTCTTATCCGCACAAAAGATTTATATTTCATAAATATTCGTTACAAGAATGGCCGGGTAACTACCCGCCTACAAGAAAATGAATCTATACAAGCTAAAACTATCCTAGCAATGGGAAGGGATCTTCAGGATCAGGCTTCAGGGCCACTTCCACTTGGACCAGCCCCATCAGTAGAGCGTGACAGTTCAAGGAAAGCTTTGAGGATAGCTAGCCCATCATCAGCAGCAGCAACTTCGTTTACCTTCTCCACCACCGGATGCGGGAAGGCGGCGTATTTATTTACTGCTTGGTCATATATGGCTTCAGTATCAACATTGTACAAAGGGAAGTTGGAAGGCGGGACGCCTTTCTCAACGAACCCTAGACCAAGCAGGAAGCCGGCCCGTTCCCCATCCTCGTGAGAAGCGTTGAGGGCTGCGCTCATAGCATCGTCGTAGGATGTCTCTGAGAAGACCCGATGCACAACCTACAAAAGAAAATATACAAGTGTTAAAACCTTTTCTATTTACAAAGAAAAGCGTGAAGACATGAAAACATACCTGAGACAACGCTTCTCGAAGAAGCCATTCCTTGGCAGCCAGAGCTTCTTGGAGGGCAGCTTGAGCTTCGTTACGGGCGCGTTCGGCTTCACTCTTGTTGAGGTTGGCAAGCAACACCTCTTTAGCCGCAGCCTCTTCGACGCCCTTTAGCTTACGCTCGGTATGGTCAAGCACCCCCCTCTGGTCCAGGATTTCTTGAAGCTTCTTTGCATCCTCCATTGCCAAGGCATCATGAGCCTGCTGAAGAGCCTCTAATTTTGCTTTAAGCTCTTCATTCTCCACGCGTAGAGGCTCAGCAACAGCTTCAGCCTTGGTGGCCCTCTCGGTTGCGTTCCTCGCAGTTTCCTTAGCCAGCCGAAGCTGTTCATTAACAGCTTGGGCAGCCTTGGAACGGGCCTCGAGTCGAGCCTGAACTTCAACCTCAAGGGCCTTGAAGGCCTTCTCCTTCTCCGCAGCCGCTGCGGAGAGTTTTTGGTTCTCCTCCCGGATAGCCCGCGCCTGAGCTACTTCTTTAGCGCGAGCTGCTTTTAACTTGTCGTTTTCACGACAAAGCAGCTCGACGCGCGGCTGCATCCGGGCGAGGAGAACCCGAAGCTCATTGCTTAGCCTACCCTCCTGGTAGCTAGCCATGGCTTCCCCCAACGCACCACTGGGAGCAGCGTGACGAGCCCATTCCACGCACTCCACAGGGGTACGAAGGGTTGTTCCTCGGCGTATGTTCCATCGCGGAACATACACTTCATTGGAATCCGACACTGCAAAAAACAAAAAAGCAGTTAGGAAAAAGATGATAAAAAATATAAGTGAAAAAGGGCCAAAGGAACCCTACGCACCTGTAGGGTCTATAACAGGCCGATAGCCGCCGAACCCATCACCTGAACCCAAAGGAAATCCATCCAAAAGGTCAGGCAGATGGGAAGGTGGCAAAGATTGGCGAGAGCCCCCATGCGTACCTGATGGGCCGGCCGTCGGTGCCGGTGGCGGGGGCATGGTGGCAGCCGCCGCAGTCACTGCCGCAGAATCCGCAGCAATGGTAACCGCCGGCTCGGTGAAGGATGCTGTAAAAATTGCACTTACCGCCGGCGGAGACGTCAACTCGGCTGGAACAGTCGGCTCAGAGTGAGCAACTGGACCAGCGGAAGCAGGCGCAGGCGCCTGGGTCGTCGCCTCTGGTAGGCTGACCAAGCCTACCGTCATCGGCGGGGAGATAGTACTCGGCACTCCACCCTGGAATGCGTCAACATCCACGCCTGCGTAAAGAAGAAAAGTGTTAAAAGGATATTGAACTATGAAGATAAAAGCTGAAGGAAGTTGTACTTACGGGTTTTCTTGAGCCTGAAAGTACGGACGGGCGGGGACGAACCCGATGGAGCCGGCCTCTTTGCGCCGGTCACCGTCGTCTTCTTGGGCTCTCCAGAGGGGACAGTCGCAACCTCCGGAGCCATGGTCTTATCACCACCGGGATTCCCCGCCACCTCGTCGCTCTCTGTCTCCGAGTCAGACAGAGGCACCGGATCGGCAGTGGAGGCCACTTTCTCCTTTCCCTTCCCGCCGGCAGCCTTCTTCTTCCGCACCAACGGAGGACCATCTGCGGATTCCTCATCAGAACAGACGATTAGAGGAATTCCAGCAGAGGTTTCAACATGGAGGGGTCGAGGGTTGAAGAGCGCCTTACCTGGCCGCCTGGCGCTAAGGATCTCATGGCCTTGCGGATAGACCTCCACTAACCGATCCGCAGTTTGTTCGAGGATGGGCAATTCGTTCTCGTCAAGAGCGCGAGTACCCATCCGTACGGGACCGTCAGCCTCCCGCGGGTTGAGGAGCGACTTCAGGTCGTTCCCCTCTGAAATAAACAGAAAAAGTTAGAAGAAATTTAAAATCAACAAAGGGAAAGAAAGCATACCGTAAGGAACAGAGTTCGAACCGTATTCGAGGACGATCGGAACCTTCTGCGCGTCCGCCGCCTTCCAGACCCGGCTCATCCCCAACATGACCATCCCGGACTCCGCAAACCGGTAAACCGGAGATTGGATCCGAGATATCCTCGAAAACCATTCCGCCTCCTGGTAGTTGGAGGCGTGAAGGCTTGGGAGAGCTTGCCCATTTTTAAACTTCATGGCAAGGGGAATGGCGTGGGCGGAGATAAAGAAAAACTCCCTCTTCCATGCGCGAAGACTGCGCTCCGTCACGCAGATCTTTAAACCCTTAATCCGGGTTGTCAACGTGTACCACCCCTGGATGCACCTCCAAGTGTAGAAGGTCATCAGGCGGTCAACGTAGGGCTCAACACCCAGTATCCGGCACACCCACTCAAAATGGCGAATCTTGGCGATCGCCATGGGGTGCAACTCGGTCAAATGAACACCGTGCCTCTCAAGGACACGGTAAACAAACTTTGTCAATGGGAACCTAAGATTCCCATAGACAAAGAATGCTGCATAAACCCCGATCTTGCCTCTGGGGGCATCGTACACGGTCTGATGGGGTTCAGGAAACTCAGGCTCGAGATGATCGAGCATGAACTTCCTGACAACATACCGGTACAGATCGCCGGGCAGAGCACACTGGCACTCGCCAGCAGTACTCTTGTCATCGGCCGAAGACTCGAGATCACGTGAAGACATCTTGCAGAAAGAAGAAAGCGATTTCGGGAAAATGCTTGCCTGAAAAGGGGAGTATTTGCCGGAAATCGCTAAGAAGAAGAGAAGGGTGAAAGTGTGGATTACAAAGAGGTCTCTCCCCCTTTATATACTAATCGCAATTAATGCGATGAATTTAATGCGGAGGTGAGAGAAATCGAAGGTGCAATGAAACTATGACACGTGGCAAAAAGCAAGTTGGCAACAGCTGTTGACAGGACGCGTACCATTAATTTCGCGGACACGCGCCCGAAAAATCGCGCCCACGCGCCTGAAAAGCGTCTGGAATGACCATGTACTGTCACGTCACCATAACTTCCTGCACGCCCTGACACAGTCAGAAGAAACCGTCGCACGACGTTTCAGAGGTTTGGACTGTTCCTATCTTTCCACCAACCTTTCGAATTTCAAAATTCAAAATTTAAAAATATTAAAAAGTAAGCGGGAAAATACCCCTTACCTTGGCAAACAAGTAACCGTAAGACGGATGCGGGTACAGTGTAAAGGCAAAACCCTTCACATACCTAGCACCCGCAGGGAATTGAAGCCAAGTAAAACCTTGGCAAACAAGTAACCGTAAGACGGATGCGGGTACAGTGTAAAGGCAAAACCCTTCACGTACCTGTCACCCGTAGGGAATTGAAGCCAAGTAAAACCTTGGCGAACAAGTAACCGTAAGACGGATGCGGGTACAGTGTAAAGGCAAAACCCTTCACATACCTAGCACCCGCAGGGAATTGAAGCCAAGTAAACTTTGGCGAACAAGTAACCGTAAGACGGATGCGGGTACAGTGTAAAGGCAAAACCCTTCACATACCTAGCACCCGCAGGGAATTGAAGCCAAGTAAACTTTGGCGAACAAGTAACCGTAAGACGGATGCGGGTACAGTGTAAAGGCAAAACCCTTCACATACCTAGCACCCGCAGGGAATTGAAGCCAAATATTCCTCGGCAACCTAGTAACTATAAGACGGGTGCGGGTACAGTGTAAAGGCAAAACCCTTCACATACCTAGCACCCGCAGGGAATTGACGCCAGGAATACCTTGGAAGTAAAGTAACCGTAAGACGAGCGCTGGTACAGTGTTAAGGCAAAACCCTTCACATACCTAGCGCTCCGCTGGGAATTGAAACCAAGAAGGATCTTCTGGGCAATGCTTGCGGAAACGGAAATAACATCCCCGCATAGCGGGAACGTCGAGAACTACGTTGTTTGAAGCTCAAGGATGGAATTGGTGGTTTTAACATAATTGATCACTATGTTCAAAACTACCAAAACCTCATGGAGAGTCCACACAAGTGGGACTCAACGCTCCTGACTTGCGAGGAGGTTACAGACCTACCCGCATCATACCCAAAGACCAAGCAGGAAACTCGGGAATTTCTGCAAGTGACAAGGACTTCCGCGGGAAGAATCCCCATGGAAAACCTTAAAAAACCCTTTTCAAAACCCTTTGCTTAAGTCCAAAAGTTCACCTCACTTTATTAAACACGCATGAGAAGAACATTGGACTGGGGGGACTTGAAGAGGTAGGTCCCAGCAGAGCCCAGTTGGACCCGCAAGACTCACCTTAAACAGGGACGTCTGCGCAGAAACCAACTGGATCCGCAGGACCAACCATGCTCAGAGACGTGACGTCCTTACGCGCAGTACGCAAGCTGGTCCCGCAGGAAATGCCTCCCAATGGTGAAGGACTCCGCCTGTCCCCGCAGCCTCGGATACAAGCCATTAGGGAAGGCCACCCGCGCAGCAAGGCTACACGCACAAGGCACTTAGCTCTCGATCATTCAGTGTCACCTGAAGGAATGAGCGAAGCCGGGAACAATCCCGCACAAGGGCGGGAGGGGGAATACTCCCGCCCAAGTAAGCCAGTCCGTACGATACGGGAAGATCTTCTGTACTGTACCTGACGAGGTATGGGAAAAAGATCTGACTAAGGATACGATAGCTTATGGACAACAGTATGGCGAGCAGCATGCTCCTACACTGTATGTCACTATTAGCCGCTGCCTACTAACCAACTCTTGTCATACCACGTGCGTAGCCAGCAGTTGGTGGAAAAGGAATAGTATACAGCAGGCTTGGTCGCTATCAGCCGCTACCTACCCACCAACTACCAGCAGGGCACGTGCGTAGGCTACTGTTGGTAGAACATGAACACTGTTGCAGCCGGCCATACCTCCTTGGAAACCTACCTTCGGCTATAAATACCACAAATGGTATGACCATCATATCTTATCTTATATCATTATATTATACCTGATATCTGCTCTAGCAATCTCTTAATATACATTTATATTTAAAGAGCAATCTAGTCTGATTCTCACGCCGGAGGGTGGTCACAAGGAGGAACCCCCCCTTCTCAGTGACAAGCTCACGGTGTCTGTTTTGCAGGTTATCAGAAGAACCATCTTCTCAGGGTCTAACCCCTTGTGGGAAACATCTATCTAACCCCCAGGTTATCCGTAATCTGCCCGGGGTCCGGTTAGTGTTTCTTCAGTCTTACAAGAAAACTACAGAAGATAACTATTACGGTATGATTCTTGTGCACTTCTGCGCTAGCTCTTATCAACTTATATTTAGTAACTTACACAAAAGGCCCTTCTAGTTTGTCCATATTTCATCTTCCGCATATGGCCATGGGTTTATGAGTATCATTCCTATTGTTTGGACGATCGTCACACATCTCGTCCCCAAAACAGATGTCCATCAAATGAATATGTTATTTGGGTGTAACTTTACCGTTATATTGGTTAAAAATAAAAAGAAATAAAAATAGAATTTTCATGGATCCACACATTTTTATCAAGGAAATTAAATGGGCATTCTATATACTCACACCATATGATATCTAATCTCACATTATTCTATACCCACTTTGAGTAACTTTGTGATTCTGAATTAACTTTCAATGCATAAGAAAACAAGAAAATAAAACTTTAAAACTGATATGGCAACTTAACTTTCAGTACATGGTGTGATGGTGGTGAAGGATGTAGGTAGAGGTTCAAAGCAGAGCCGGCTCTGATAATTCCAATGTCCCAACTCGGCTGGGAAAAATATACTTCTTAAGCCTTAACGTACTAAATAATGTAAACATTTTCTTAAAGCAACGATTAAAGTTATGGCAGTAAACATAACAATTAGCAAAATAATGGTATTAGAATGAGTTTATGACATACTGAATAGGCTAATAGCTAACCGATTATTTGTGAAGCTCTCTTAGCATTCTTGATAACAATTTGGTGAGTCAACTCTTCATAGTTTATGCTCTCTAACATTTCATTCTCGCTAGCTATCATCACCAACCCTATAAGTCTTTCATGGGGCATTGTGGATCGTAAATAAGATTTCAATAACTACAATTCTGAAAAACTCTTTTCTACAGATATTATCGTGACTGCTGGTGTTCGAAGTCGATACTGGGTGGTGGCATCCCCACACTTATCTTTTGCTTTCCCTCAAGCAAAACTCTAAAGTAAACATTAACCGCCATCATAGGTCAACCAATTATCACCATTAATACTAGTAAGGTTTAAGGTCATACCCAGTTTCCCAGACTGACACTTTCTAGATTGACAACCCACAAATAAAGTTAATGCTACAATAAAACCTTAGAATCGCCCAGACAAGTGTACTTTGTTTCCGGTTAAGGCATACATGTTCACACCCCTCACACTATCAACACTCCACTCGGTTTAACATCTGGACTAGCAAAAGATGTGCTAGTATATGTCTCTGCCCTCAAAATACCTAATATGAGTTACAACTTAAATGCTTGCAGGTCAGTCTTATCTCCACTCATTAACCACCGGTTGCATAAAGACTCGGACTAAGGTTTTACTGAGGCTTAGGTTCAGGTGCGGATTGGGCTTATTTAGTGACTCAGGTGGATGAAACCCAGTTAAACAAACCAATATACAGACTCACGAATACAAACGGACTGATTACACAATCAACTGCTATTTACATACTCACTGTTAAACAGATAACTTTTTTTTGTCTTTTTGCTGATTTTTCAATTTTTTTTAACATCAATAACTGATATTTACAACTCAGATCTTGACAACTTTACAACTCGTCTAACTAAATGCAACTCGATAACGAATTGGATTTCATCACACGGGTAAAAATAAAATAAAGGCCAAGGCTGAAATGGTGTGTAATGTTCAGTTTAACAAACGAAAAAGGAATATGGTCCAAACGGGCTCCTAGGGGATAATGTCGGGTAAGGAATTTATTTAGTGAGGAAAATATGTACGAAATGGGTTTTCTAAAGTCCTAATCTCCATACAGGTGGTGATATTAAGATCTCGAAAAGCATGCGACAAGCAAGTTCTAATTCTGTAAAACATACCGGTTTCCCTCAATAAATGAGAAGACATGTTTTATATCTATTATATAATATGTGTATTAAGTATAGGGGCTAATCTCACAATATGTCTGGAAATATGGGCTTCCGATATGAAACATGTATACCCGTCCCCTTGACTCGTTATCCCGGCCTAAACGATTCCATTTTCAACTTCTCATTTTAAAAACATTTGTCGGGAAAACTATCAAGAAGTTGAAAACCAACCATGACCAAAAACCTCTAACTTGGCATTAATAGCAATAAGTGACAGTTAACAACTTAAGTTTCTGAATACTCTTCGAGGTACTATCGGGCTAAAAATTTTCAATTTTCCCACATCCCCACACTTGATGTTGACATTGTCCTCAATGTTAAAATAATAAAATAATTAATAACCATTTGGGGGATGAGGTTGAACTGACAATTTGACTACTTAAAAAATCGAGGAACAAATGTGATGACTAAAGCAAATTATACAATTACAATTCTAAAAACTAAAATAAAAAATAACGAAATCGTTTATGAAACTGAAATCACCTGATAATAAAGACAATGCAATGCTAAACTCGGCCCACAACTCTCAACACACTCGTGACACACGTCTCCACCACTGACTAATACTGTCTAACCAAATCTGCACAAATCTCGAGACATGTATAAGCAACCACCCATAAGTATAAGACTTAGGTCTTTCGAGAGTTAATGTTATTATTATATTATAAAAATCATTATCGAGCCGAATTAGTCAGTTTCATAAAAATTTTGCTAATTAATTAAAAATAATAAACGACCTAACTCACTTTCGTAGGAATCAAGATTGCATTTAACGTATGCAACAAGCCCTTTAAACTCTCCGGTAGCCCAGGTGGACGAGTGACGTCTCGTGAGGGTTTATAGTGAACACACCCACAAAGTTCCAAAAGCAACACAAACATAATACAAATCTACAATTATAAACATCAAACCGTGAAGTGGGAGAGGCGGTGGCTACGGTGTATATATATATATATATATTAATATTATTATTTGTTTTATCTATTTATTATTTATTTATTTTATTTAATATTTATATATATATATATATATATATGTATACACACACACACATATATATATTCGGATCATCCACGACCCATCGCGTAGCGCGATGGGTTATGGGGGCAAAGGTCGAGCTACCCGACCCAAATTGGTCATATTAGGGTTTGACCACCATCGGGTAGCGCGATGGTGGTTGGTCTGGCGTCATCGCGCTACGCGATGATGTCAGATGTCTGGGATGCCAAGTCAACCATCGCGTAGCGCGATGGTTAACCTTCCAGGGCCATCGCGTAGCGCGATGGTCCCCAGAGAACATAAGTTTTTCCAATCTTTGGGTCGGGTATTTTCCAACCCGGTCACTTTTCGACATCCCAACAACACCCTGAACACATTTCCGAAGTCGGAATTTGCAATACGTAACTGGATAGCTGTGAAATTGACCAAACGCTTACCGAACCTCCATGACTTGCACTTCACCAAAACCTCCCCACACTTGGGATTTGCTGCACAAAACTCGAGACAAAAGTCAAACAACGACTCGACGAACAGAAATAAAATGGAACACACTTACAAACCCCGGGTTGCCTCTCGGTCAGCGCTGAATTGCGTGTCTACAGCTCGAAAATGCCCCGAATGTTTCAAGTATTTTCATAAACCGATGAGGTCACATTGAGGCTCACCGGTTCCTTGTCAACCTTTTCTTTCCCTGTTACTGATTTCTCATCATCTTTCATCTTACTCACTCTCTCCTTCCAACCTTTCTTCTTCATGCTACCTTTCAGCTCGTTCCTGTCAGTAACAAAACATCCCTCTCTTGTATGATTTGTGCATGATGGTACACACTTGTCAACAAGAGGGTTAGTAGCATTTTCAAACAATAATAACCGCTTAACACGGTTCTCACACTTAATGCCCAAAAATCCCTCATAACAATCAATTACCGCATGTGCTGTTGCAAGGAATGGCCTACCCAGTATGACTTCAGATTGTTTAATATTCTCTTTAGCATAATCAAGTACAAGGAAGTCAACTGGGAAGATAAATTCATCCACTTGAACCATTACATTAGTAACCATGCCCCGGGCTTGTGTATGAGTTTGATTTGCTAACACCACGGTGGTGTTTACACTTTCTAACGGGCCAAACTCATACTGATCATATAAACTGCCAGGCATGACACTAACACAAGCTCCAAGATCTAGAAGTGCCCGATCAATTTTAAAATTTCCAATTTGAATTGATAAAAATGGCACTCCCGGGTCTTGGAGTTTACTTGAGGTGGTATTATTCTCCACCTCCTTATCTTCCGTGTTGGTCAGTTTAGTATTTAAACATTTCTCACGAGTGCAGTTTTCACAAAAAGATAACTCGTCAGTTTTTAATTTAACTTCATTTTGGAGAACCATTTCATTTTTCCCAACACATTCATTCTCATTACTAACATCATTCACCACCGCCTCAACAACCTGCGGTGGTGACTCAACTTCAACACATGTAATTTCAAAATGAGGTGATGTGCACAGTATTACCTTTCTTAGAGCTTGAACTGGCATGTTGCGGGTTCACTGTGGTATCGCTCGGTAGCTGCCCTGCGTTCTTCTGAAATCTCGCCACGTCTGCTGCGAGCTGACCAATCTGCTTTGACATTGCCTCTGAAGACTTATCCCTTAACTCGAACTGTCTCTGCGTTTCCTTTTGATTATCTGACACAAGCTTCAACAACGCATCGAGTTTTGTATGAATTGACTCATCACCCTTCTGCTGGTCCTGATTCTGATTACCCGATGAACTGTTACCTCGGTACCATCTCTGTTATATCCCCGACTGTTACTCTGACTGTTCGAACCACCCTGACGGTAGCTGTTCTGTTGTCGGTTCTGACTGGACCCCTGAAAATTTGGATTCGTCTGACTCGACGCATTCCCGTATATGAAATTCGGGTGATTCCTTAAGCCCGGATGATAAGTGTTTGAATTGAACCCTTGGCCCTTAGAATCCCCGTACACGTAACTGACTTCCTCATCATCAGTATACTCGTCATCATCAACCCTGGGGCAATCTTCAACCTTATGCCCCAACTCGCCACAATCTGAACAAACCGGGAATTTCACCCCGACTTTACCAACCTCCTTTTTTCTCTCTTTCCGATAACCCGCGAGTTCCCGTTCCAACTCTGCAATTCTGTCTGAGTCGCTCGATGCTGATTTAACTGACCTGGTAGTCCCAACTTTTCGTCTTCTTTCAGCTGCTGCTTCTGACTTAGAATCCTCACACATAAACTCAAGGAAATCCTAAGCATCCTCTTCTGATTGGTTCAACAACATCCCATTATATGACGATTTCAAATACTTTCTGTCCTCGTAAGTCAATCCGTCAACAAAATACTTCACTAACTCCCACAACTCAATCTGGTGGTGCGGGCATTTCCTGATCATCTCCTTATAACGAATAAATGTCTCATGAAATAACTCACCCGGTGACTGTGAAAAATGTCGAATCTTCATCCGGGCTTCTTTAGTCTTCGACTGCGAATAATACTCTTTAAGAAAAACCTGCTGCATCTCGACCCAGCTCTCAATACTGTGCATCGGTAGCGAGTTGAACCAGTGTTTTGCCTTGTCTTTTAATGAAAACTGGAACAACCGCAACCGAACTTCATTCTGATCATAAGTACCATCACCAATAGACCCGCAAATAGCTGAAAAATCTGACAAGTGTGAATACAGGTCTTCTGATCTCAGTCCGTGAAAATGGAGAACTATGTTGATGTAGGACGGACGGGATTTAAATGTCGGATGTCCCTGAACACGCACCTGTGGGACAATTGGTGATGCACCATCTGAAATAGCCGGTCTGAACCGACTGTTAACACCCTAAATCGGAGGCCTGTAAGTCCTTTGTCTGGCCCTCGGTTCCTCAAAACCTCCCCGATTAACCTGAATCGGCTGTCTCTGTTCCTCCCGATATCTTCCTATACCACCTCGATCAAGATTCATGTTCCTCCACCTGCTACCTCTCACCCTAACCGGTTCCTCAACTTCTTCAACACGCAAACCCACATTTTCATTTCTCGGCCAAAATTCCTTCTCATCTCCCTCTTCTTCGTCTTCAGTGTGAATACTGACATGGTCAAAATCTTGAATAATCGGCTGTCAGTGACGAGGGGTATTGTTCGGGGCTGATGGCCCGGGTCTGTCATGGTTTCGGTTTCTGGAGTGTCGGGCTGAATTTTGGGGTTGTTGATTAGTGTTTATTGGTGGTGGTAGGTCATTATTTGGTGGTTTTGATTATTCGGTGGGTTTGGTTCAGGTTGGAAAACATTAATTTCGGGTGGTAGGTCTTGGTCTTGGTTTTAGTTTTGGTTCTGGTTCTGACCTTCCATATCCAGCTGTCTGATCTGAGCTCGGTTCTGCCGAGCTAAACGTTCAATCTCTGGCTCGTAAATCAGTGGGGATCGTCTCCCTGAATGGCGGGTGTGCATAAACCTGTTACCTGCACAAATAACACACCTGTGTAAAATGGGAAAATAAAACTAAACTAAAATTAAAAACAAAAGCTAATTGAAACTAAATTAAATTAAAAAATCAATTAACACAAAAACACTAAGCGCACTAACTCCCCGGCAACGGCACCATTTTGATGCTAGACTATCGCTATCTAGTAAAAAACAAGTAAATCAGTGTCCTAATCACCTTAAGCTAGTCAGGGTAAGTAAGGTGTCAAACCAAAAGGAGTATGTGGTCAGTGTGAAGTGAAATAAATTCCTAACACTATGAAGTAGCTCAATTAACAAAGTGCTGATCACACTAGCAAATAGTTTGGTTTTATAATAAACGAACAATTGCTCAAGTATTCAATCAGTTAACAAAGCAAATCACACCCGGGAATTCAAGTAAGCATACTAACAGCAAACTCATGCACATAACAGATAAACTATCCTGTGTTAACTACAGACTGACTAACCGGTTAAACCTTAGGCATCCACGCTCACTAACACATGACATTGGTTATCAAACGGTCTCTGCCAGTGTGACTCAACTAAGGTCAAACGTATGCTTTCTCACAGTTAACAGGTCAAAACAATCCTATAAGGAATTATCATAGCAACTGGCACACTAATCGTTCTGATCGAAATAAACCTAAACTAACGTTGTGCACAATAATACTAGACATCAATACTCATAGATTAACATCAAAATAATTACAATCAATCGTTCTAGTACATGAGAAAATAACTGTTAGATACAATACTCTACATCCCGGGTATGACTCGAAGGATCTAGCCGCGTCTCGGCATCACTCAGTCTTCGGTTATGATGTTATAGAACATGTAGATGGCCTTGAGATGAATGGAAGTGATGGTGAACAGCTATTCTCCACCAAAAATGCTCTGGAAACTCGATAATGGCCTCTAGGGTCGTCAAAACGAATATAACATAAAAAACCCTAACTTGCACAATTCTGGGGTCCATCGCGTAGCACGATGGTCTCCTGTCCTGGTCCATTGCGCTACGCGATGGACCAAAGTCAACGCTGGCCAAATTACAGGGCATCGCGTAGCGCGATGCCCCACCTTCAACACCCATCGTGCAACGCGATGGGTCTCTTTTCTCAACAAGTCCAAATGACTGCCTCCGTAAGCGTGCTGGACATCCCGGGTCTTCATTCCATGCTCGTACAGGTCCAAATTAAGCGCGTTAAGTACCTGTGACCTGAAACACAATAAACATGTATGAAGTACCAAAGTTCTTAAACTAAACGAGTAAAACGACTAAGTTAACATACTAATATGTGTACAAATAAACCGAACATCAGTGGTGGTGGTGGTAAACAATGGGTGTTGGTAGGTGTGAAGAGGTTTGAAAAAATTAGATATTAGCTTATTTTTTAAGACCATAAAAACACTTTTTATGTTTTTTTAAGAAAAAAACTAACTGTTTTAAGAGGCTTATGTCTGCACGCCCGATAACATAAGCCTCATTATAGACATTTCAGGTAAAAACAAATAAAACCCAACTGTTTGATCCATTTGAGGATTAAGTAGAAACTCTTTTTGTTTATTTAGTCTAGCAATTTCGGAAGATAAGCTTTGGTTGGGTCGAAAGGGTTTTAATTAAGATAAGGTGTAGTTGGGCACTATACGTTCTAGATTTGTGGTTTTCATGTCGTTTAGTGTTGGGCTTCAATGTTAATAATAATAATAATAATAATAATAATAATAATAATAATAATGAGTAATAGATAATGAGAAATTAAAGTTAGGCAGCCTTAATTCGTCCATTCACCAAATTAATTACTAAGCATAGGGGTTTAGTTTATGGCGTCTGCGCTTCTGGAATACCAACATACTTGAGATAACTGTTTCCTTTAGATTCTTTAATTTACGTCAAATTTATAAATAATAATTGTTAGAAATTTAACAACCATTAAACTCAAAATTACAAAAATTATTTGTTATTTTAAGCTTTACCCCCCCCCCCCCCCCCCTTCCCCTCTCTTTCGCCGCGGTATACAAGATAGAAAATTTAATTGTGACACTTTTTTGAAGTTTGTTTTTAACCCTTTATTAAACTTTTGCATATATTCTTTTAACAGCATTTTAAGCTGTTTCTATATTCAAGTGAGTCTTTTTAAGATATGATACGGAAATTGTAAATTGTCCATACTTATTTAAGCTTTTGCATACATATAATCACCGAATAAAAAATATGCTATTAATATGTTTATCTAATATATAATTAACTCCTTATAATTAAACCATCTTTGTTTATATTCAATCCACTAGATATACATAATACAACAATGCTAGCTCCCTGGGTCTTTAAATAACCAAATCAAAGCTAAAATATCTCGTAATTATCCTTGTGGGCTGCGGCACTAGCTAGCCAGCTCTTAATTATCAACTTATTAAACTAAACACTATAATAAAAAAAATAGGCCACAAAATCACATGCTCATAATTTATAACCATCTAAGCTGCAATTAACTACATATGGTTCATGCACCGTATAGCTTTTCACCTTTAGCGGATATATATATATAGTTTGAACCGGTGTATAAGTTTGAACATATTCAAACACACAAGTAATCAGTAAACATGGATATGCATGAAGCTAATGAAGACGCCTTTGATACATTCTCTCTATCCGATCTTCATATTTACAAGGATCCCTCTTGTTATTCATTCCAAGACGAACAAGATAATGGGAGTTCATTTTCATCCATCAGTTTCAAACTTGCCGGTTCTCTACCACCTGAAGAAATTGCTTTCTTACGCAATTTGATATCTTTGCCGGAGAACGATCCGGACCCATATTATAAGCCCCAAAAATCCTTAAGAATGAAAACTTTTCCAGTGCGGGATGGTGAAAAGGTGGTGAATTTGGCTCCGGTAGTGAGGCCAAGGAGAAGGAGGAGGAGCAGGAGGGGATTCTTGATGTTCGGATTGGGTGGGTCTCCTGCGAGGATGGAGGTTTATGATTTACGAAGTATACAGGCTCGTGCTACTCCACCAAGAATTTTTCCGGTGAATGGTGGTCGTGTGGAGGAGGTGACTATGCGTCGGAAAAGCGGTGGTAGGCTCGGAAAGTTGTTCGGAGCATGTATTCCGACAATTTGATTAGCTGTGTAGCATGCAAATTGAACATTTGACTCAATGGTATCCAAGGATGATGTAAGACGACAATTCAGTAGATTTAAAGCGTGCGGTTTTGTGGTTAAAAAAAACTATAAGTTTAAGTTTTTTAAATTATAACATTAAGACATGATTTTAACTTTTGCTATAGCCTATATGTAAGTTTTTCATTGAATTTTATAATTAGGATTTTTGTAGTATGTATTTTTTTAGTTAATAAGGTATTCAATTTATTTTATCACATCATTATAAGATTATAAATCTTCAATACATTTTTAGTAAACTTGTGTTGAAAAAGTAATTCTCATCAGCAAAATTAACTAAAAGCATTCTCAGATTATCAATTGTACTTTCATAAGTATTATTAAACCTAAAAGTTCATATATATGAAACGTGATGAAGTTTTAATAGTTATGAGACAAAAAATGGCTAACCGAGAGCTTAATGAAATGAAGAATACCCCAAAATTTTCGCTTTTTTAAGGAAATAGGTTTGATATGTCCAAATTACTAAGTTTTATGTGAGTAATTGGTTTGGTTAATTTGTTCCATGTTGCATAGAAGTCTAAGGTGCACATTTTGGTATGAGTAGCATGGCAAATCTAATGGATAAACACCAGGTAAGGCTTGCTTGTGTTTGATAACTTAGTTGCTTAGTTTGGCATGATGAAGTATGTGTAATTTACATGTTTAGTTTGATATACAATATGCTCAATTTAGATCATTGTGTTTAAAAGCCCAAAAAATCCTTGTTTTTCCATTTTTTAAAAAGGTCTTCCAGTAAGTATTTGTAACGTCTTGTAAGTTGTAAGGAAAAAACCCCTTCTAAATTTATTAACTAAAAAACTTCTAAATCTAGTAAGTATACATGGTAAACTAATAACAGGTAAATTAAAAGTTTTAAGTTTAGAACATATAAATATATTATACTAGGCTTAAGACCAAATTCATCACAAGTTAAACAGGCCCAGTCATTCGAAGTTAGGGCCCATTAGATTTTCAATTCTTCTGCCTTCTACAATAACAGGCTTCTTCTTCCTGGAGCCACTGCCGCAGCAGCAGCTAGAGTTGCTGGAGTAAACAAATCCGGTCATTCAATATTTACTCTTCTCTCCTCCACTATTTTTCGTCTCTACCAACAACAATTTGAAAGATGGAGGGTGAACACTTGAACTAAAACAAGAAAATTGGCCATTAAACTACACTACAGCTATACTACAACTGTGGGTTGGACAGTGGGCATGTGCCCACCATACTCTAACCTTAGATCCGCCCCTGCATGTGATACCACAATAGTACATATAAAATTTGTCATATGACTACTTTATGTATAGTACATGGCCATGTGTTGCCTAACCTGGGTAACAAAAATTCCTTAAGTATACATATATAATCGCTTGATTTTAAAATGCCAAAAGTGGCATTTATCATTTATGATCATACGACTATGTTGTGCAATGCACATAGTCGTCTGTCATATCACAAAATTTATGTCTATGCATGTATTATGGGATCATATAGTCGTATATTATTATGAAGAAAAAAATTAAATAATTTCTATATAGGATCATATATATATAGTCGTATGTTATTACAAAAATTCCTTAAGTTGCATGTATCATGGGATCATATAGTCCAACTTAGAAAAAAGAAAAATCTTACTTATAATAATTTCATTGAATTTTAAGTGATAATCCTTTATACTCTTGTACGTTTAGTTTGTATTTGGTTTATATTTCATGCAATATATGCTTGCTGTTACAAAATATGAAGTATATGCTAAAAATTCAAGATAGAGTTAAGAGCTCCAGGATAAATCAACTTAGTCTAAACATGCAAGTTTAGTTACCTTTTAACGAAAAAGTGTTATTACATGTCATTTATGTGAGAATATTGTGTCTTTAAGATTTGAAACCTTGATAAAATACACCGTCAAACTCCAAATTTCTAACATCGACTTCATCACCTTCTCTTTTTATATATACTGAACCTTCGATTGGGTGTTGACCTTCTAGGAACATCTTCAGTTCTTCACAGTGACGGACATCATCACAGTCCTGACCTTTAAATACTATCTTTTAAACAAATTGATAAGTAAAAGAGAAAATGTAAAATAACATTACAGCATCACTTAATTAACCCTAAAAATTAAATCGGATTAACAGTGGAGACTAAACACGCAATCCTCATACAGATTTGGACTAAGCTTGTCATTTTTAAAATTTGATGACAAAATTTGCAAAATAGTCAAACTATACAGATCATTTATGTAATATATCTAATTTTCTTATATATTAGTTACAATTTTTAAATTGAAGTAATTTATATTACAAATGTTTTGCATTACTTGAAAGTACATGTCAACAATCTGTGCACATATCAAATATTTTTCGAGTACAAAAGTAATTTGGTTTAATATTATATTGTTTACGTGTTAATTTGATTATTTATTTATTTTTGAAGTTTTAATTACCAAACTATATTGCTATTACCATTTTAAAATATAAATACAATTATTACATCATATCACGTCTAATTTATACTATTACAGCTGTCAAATAACATTTTGAATAATAATAATAATAACAATAGTTTTTTTTTTTCCTGAAATCATCCTTGTTTCATGCAATCCCTGATATTAGGAATAGAGAATATCTTAAATCCAAACATTTGTTTCGTCTTTCTTTGATTATATTGATAAAAAACCCACTTTTTTACGATTACGGGGTTTATTGGAATATGAAATTCAACCCTGGAAATACAGAATCCCGATTTTTTTTACTACCCGTAGCTTCGATACATTTCGAAATCGAGAGATGTCTACCGGGGGGGTTCTATCAGACAACAATTAGCAAATCTAGATTTTGTTTTGTTTTTCTTTTTTTCATAATATAAGGCAATTATTAGGGGTATACTTTAATTGGTTTGAATAAGGAAACATTTCCTTGGACGTTTGTTTGACTATAATGCAGCATCCGTGTCATCTCGATTTCCAGGAATTACGAGAGACTAACAAATCCAAATAGGCAGCCGTAGTGGGTCCAAAAATAACAGTCCCGACAGCAAGCCTAACAGGTACTAGTGTTATGTCATACGTGACCTCGATTCAACTTCTTTTTCTAGAAAGTCACCGACCCTCCCTTCATGTGTTTATTCTAATTTATTACATTATTATGACATTTTAATTTGTAGATAGTCGGCAACGAGACTTGTAAGTGATTCTACGTACAAGAGAGAAAAGAGAGAAAATGTAGTAATTTTTGTAAACTACTAAACTTGAAGAAATTTTATTTACCCTTATTTGTATTTTAATATTAGTAGATAGTGATTGTGTGAGAAAAAAAAGGGGGGGGGGGAGATAATGATAAAAGACATAAAAATATATTATTTTAATTATAAATAAGAGAGAAAGATAGTAATTTTTATGTAGTTATAAAGATGAAGATAGGAACAAGCTCAGAATGCTCTTAGATTCATTACTTGTTCTAGCAGGACATACAAGGTTCTAGAGCAGTGACGAATTTAGAAATTTTCATTGCAGGGGCAAAAATATATGTCGGCTAAATTTGAACACGTGCTTTAGATACAATTTTCTTTTCAAAACTATTTCCATAGTTTTGAATAATAGATTAATAACAAATAAATAAATACTTAACATAAGTAAATAAGTTGCCTTGATAATTCATAAACATTTTAATTTTGCGTAGTTAATAAATAAATATGATTACCTACGAAAACAAACAAAAAAAATATAATTAAACATTATGAAAACAAATACGCGGACAATGGTGTAAAATGCCCTTCGTCTTTGCTTTTTTCAGTGCGTGATATATACCTTATCTTTCCATTGTCACATATGTAGATCGGGTTGGTTAAAATCATGTTGCTTTTTCAGTTTAGGAATCCGTGTTAATGAAATAGCCTTCCATAGAAAATTAGGAAACATAGTTAAATGAGAAATACTTAACTAACCAAAATTAAACACAAGATAATTTTTTATTTTTTGAATGACCAACAAATCCCGGCCACCCAAGTACACCCAATAACAAATAGCCATCCTCGTTCGCGATCGTAGATAGCATCGGTGACCTGACGCATCACAATTCTAGGGGAAACTCGCCTCTCAGAGGCTCTCTATGGGGAAACTACTCGTTCACGCATGAAATATGGTAATGAACAAGACTCGAAATCATGATCTCCCATAATGAAACTGACTAAGAGTTTTTTATATCTCGCTTGTTACGCCGGGTTTGTGACTGTAAAAGTAATTAAGTTGATCAGTTATCGAAGACATTGTTGTTTCACCACATACTAGAAAACAAAGTCATCAACATCTGAAAATCTAAACGCTAGTCAAAACACAAATGAAAAGATAAAAGTATATAAACAAAGTATAACATCAAATCCAAAATTAGTAACTGAAATGTCACATAATATTTTTCGAGTAATATGAATCAAATTATTCAAGGCTTATGTCTCTAGCATGCCTACAACATAGGTTGTCATGCCAAATGGCGGAGCATCATCACAACATTGAATGAAGATTTAATTGCGAAACCGAGAACAACATGAGGCATCATTCACTATTTGGATCATTAAACCGCACGAGTTTTATCTTACTGCACTGCGTGCCTTCAGGCGAGTGTTCACGATGTTGGCCTTAGGTGAGGTTTTTTCATGGATCAAAAGTCAATTGTATCATGATGTGGTGAATTTAGTCATTAGCCCATTTAAAAGATTCGTATCCGTTAAAAAAACATATTGGAGGTTGGATATGACACAAATCAATGTAATTATACCTAGCAATCTTTATAACCATTATTGTAAACTTCTAATTATAAAATCACATATAATTGATTTTCGGTTTAGAATTCTATACACAAATAGGAAAATGGCTTTATGTACACGGTTGAATATTAACATCCACAAATTTAATGTTTCTTTAAACTCTTTAAAGTTAGTCAAATTCAAATACAAACTTCTAATAAAATTCAAGATTGCTTTTTTAAAGGATGACTATATCTATCTACCTGTCACCACTTTCTAGAAGCATAGCTTATCACATTGCACGTACCTCCAACAGTCCAATGTGTACACATTTATCTAGTTGTGCCCATTTGTCGCATTATAAATCAAAAACTAGTTATATAGTCAACTACCATGGTTCAAGATTTTACCAAAACACTCCATAGTTCCATCATAATCACCATTAAAGTTCTTGAACATGGAAGACAGTCGGTACGTTCAAGCCTTGCCACTGCGAGATTCGAATCACGAAGACGATGTAATCGACACTCTTTCTCTCTCGGATTTTATGATATACGACAACAATGGAGATCCACAAGACTTCTATCGACTCGACGACGAAAACGACCCTAATGATTTTGAAGATGATCAGTTTGAGTTCTCTAGTGAGCTATTGAAGACCTCAATGAACAATAGTGTTGTGTTTTGTGGGAAGATCATTCCTTACAAAGATTCTGTTGTGTCTCCAAACATTCACAAGCTTGAAAGTAAAAAGCTACAAAAATCCCACAAGCAAAGATGGAAGTTGTTCACGAAATCTAGTAAAACAAAATCACATGACTATTCCGAAAAACTAGATTTGAAGTACGAGGTACCAATAAGGAGGGTGTCCATCTTGGCTTCAGCAACCAAACCAAGGTGGTACTTGCTTATGTTTGGATTTGGATCAAATAGTTTTTCGGCACAAATGCATATTACAGACTTGAAGAAACGACAAACATCCATGGGGGGTAATAAAGATAGGAAGGATGACAAGAAAAGCCACGGTAATGATGGCCGATCCACATCTTGGAGCCTCGTGCGGTTGTTAGGTTGTGGCGGCGGTGGTGGCGGTCGTGACGGTGAGAGCTATCATCGGCCGATTGCCATCAAGAATTTGGAATGAGTTCATTAGGTCAACCAAGTTGGTGTGCAACTTGGCATCTTACAATTAAAGTTATTCGATATGTGTTGATTAAATGATTAGAGAATGTTTGGTTTATATTTTTCTATAATGTAAAATATATTTTTAAGTAGGAGATGCTTTATCATCACATCAATATAGGCTATAGAGCTAACTTAAATAATATAATGTTGAAATTAACAAGTTTCATCTTCGTTTGTTTCCTGATAATAATTTCCCAATTGTCAATAGTTTTGTTAGTGTCGGCAATGATTTATTGAACCTTTTTAGGTAAAGTGCAAAAAGCCAAAAACCTTCTTTAATATGTGCATTTGACCTATTGTTCCATGTTTTAATATGAGTCTATGAGGCGATATAAGTATTATCGATCGGGTGGCACATGAGTACATCAGTAATATATCGATTGACAAAAAAAGTAATTGGGGTTATGTTGTACCATAGAGAACATAAAGATAACAGGACTGTTGTGGCCCCTCAAGTTTTGATTCTGTAGTGTACTTCAACAATAGGATCGCCTTTTACTTGCTTATATAAATTTGATTAATAAATAATCACAAATGTGTATGTTACATTATTGTTTTTATAGCGACGTTTGGAACTATCTCCAATACCTGAATGAGTTTATTGAGACGGGATATCGATAGTCCATACTGATTTTGACAATTTATACCTAACTCACCCATAAACACCATCAAAAAGAAATCCACCATTGTGGGAAATTTTATCCCACATTGAGTTAAGTTTCGAACATGAGACCATATTGCCCCAAGCCTTAACTATCACCCTATGCCATCGGACCAAAAGACCAATTGCGTGTTTGTTACATTATGTATTTGCTTGTGATTAATCAACCAAGTTGACGGGAAGATCAATAAACACATTGCATTGAACACCGACTCTTTTCTCTCTCTTACTTCGAATGTCTCTAGTACGTCTTTAAAGTGATGGATCGCATGGTTTGACTAAAATTATGTGTCAGTTGCGTCACCGTGTATCAATCATGTCACATTAACATGTTCAAGTTATTAAACCTAAATATGACTCATATATTTGATTATATAAAAACATCAATCTTAGCCCTGAAACATTTAAAATCATGTAACTATGACACGACCTCACCTGTTTATTCTAAATGGGGTAGACGTGTTTTACATTAGTTATGAACAAGTTGTAAGCATGTGAGATAAGTCATAAGCAGATTGACATCTTGAACTTACAAATTATAATAAGGTGAGTTAGCTCTAATTATAAACGTGTTGTGAATGAACCTATTTTTTTTACATTTCAACTCATACACAAATCGTTTATTATCAGCTATACGGTTTAAACCGAGATAAGGTAATTATTCTTGAGCCAACTTATCAAATACGGTAATCGATTCGGTTCTTAGAAACTCAATTTGGTTCAAACCGAGAAAACTGAATCATAGATTCATAGTACAAATCCAAAAATCCCATGAACGAAAATAGGCTTGGAATTTTATTATTAAGTTGTGTGGTATTTAGCCTCTAGAACTTTGTTGTTTAATTAGATTTTCACAACATTGTGATAGTAGCAAGTGCTTTTTTTCTTTTTTCTTTTTCTAAATAAAATATGTCACATGTGTTTGAACTTGTAGGATACGAGAACAGAGTGGAGAGCATGTTAAGTTGTGGGCAACATCATCTTGAGTTGACCATAACCACCTGCAGCCGTCCGTCAAGTACTAATTAGTGGTGTGGTCATCTTGATCCAATGGATGCTAGTCTCTAAAATGAGTGACAAATCATTATATTTTCTTTTTACCCGTATCATGTTTCGATTTTCGAATGTCCGAGGAACCTTTAAGTTTTAACTGCAAAGTATAACAACTTTTTTTTAACGGCCAACGAATCCTTCAAATTGACTACTACGCTAAATTCACCATATCAAGATGCACCTGTCTTTTGATACGAGAAAAACCCTCACCTAAGGCCAACGCCCGTGAACATTCGCTTGAAGGCTCGACAGTACGGTGAGATAAAACCCGTTTAGTTCAAGGATCCAACTAGTGAAAGACACCTAAAACTAAATGTTGTGGACAGAAATCGAACCTGGGTCACATAAACACCAAGTCTCTTCCTTACCACTCCACCACTATCTTATTGGCAAGTATAACAACTTTAACAACCGTAAAAAAAATACATATACTGATATAAAATTTTTTTTGTTGGTGTCCTATAGATAGACCAGGATCCGTCTGGATTATTCTTAAGCTCTAATTTTATTTATTTATTAATTTTTTTGAGCGATGGCAAAAGTATAAATAAAAAAAAGGTAGCAAGAAGCTAGACGAGAGGAAATACATATATATTTCCTTTTTCTTTTTTTTTCCTGCTAGCTTAAATACATTAATTTATTGAAACGTTATTTAGACTCATAAAATCTTGCTTAAAGCGTTTACTTCAAAGGTTTATGGAATAAAATAACTATTAAAAAAATGACAATTGAGTTGTACTTAAAGACACCATACAAACTATAACTGTTCATATGTTGAAGAAAAGAACATGAAAACACAGTTATTCTGTCGTGGACACGAACCCATCTTGTTCGCATATTATTCCTAACGAAAAAACCTCTGTTTCAAACATCAAGCAAAACACTCGCGAGACCTGTCACTAAAATCTCTCCCAGATTACTTTTTCTAATCCAACACAATATTCGCAACTGTGTTGTCTTAAATCTTAATGTGATCCTCAGTTGCAGGTATTACACTTTTAACTTCACATCAATGCATGCTTTTCCCTTAATTTATAAACTCTGCTCATCAATCTCTTGAATATTCATGTGGGTACCTTGTTTCTTGATGCTTCTTATTTTGTTAAATGAATATGAATATAAATTTATCACATCTTCATCTGTAATTTATCTGTCACGAGTGTGCATGGTTCAATTTGGGACCGTATTGGAAATCCGAACCAAAAACCGAAACAGTATTTGAAAACCTTTCGGTTTCGATTTTTTCGGTTAAGGTTTTTCAGTTTTCGACTTGGGTTCGGTTCGGTTTTAGTTTCTTGATCTTTCTTATTTGGTTAAATGATGCAGTGAGTAATATAAATATAAATTTATCACATTTTCATCCATAAATTATGTGTTAGGGGTGTGCACGGTTATGTTTGAGTTGGTTTTGGGCTAAAGCCGAACCAAAAACCGAAACTACAACTTTTGAAAACGGTTCGTTTCCCTTTTAGCTTGGGTTAGGTTTGGTTTTAGTTTTTTCGGTTTTGCCATTTGAGCTAGAAAATTGCGTGTCGAATTTTTATGTTTTATTTTTGTGGCCTAAAATACTGAATTTGGCATAAATCATGTTGTTAAATAATAGCTACTTGATTATTATAATTTGGGTTAAAATATTTTAGTACATATTTCTAAATTTTATAAATTACTTAATATAAAAAATAAAAATCTATGAAATTCGGTTCAGTTTTGTTTTTTGGATTTTATTACTTGCAAAACGAAAACCAAAACCCAAACCAAAACCAAACCATTAGTCTGCTTTTTTCAAAACAATAAAACCAAATTGCCAGTTTTTGTTTTGGATCAGTTTTTTCGGTTTCATGTTCCATTGAAATATTATATATATATATATATATATATTTCTTTTATAATATTATCATTTTGATTATTAATTTGATTGTTTGAAGATGATCTGACTGACAAATGGGGAAGAAAGGTAGTTGGTTATCTGCTGTAAAGAAAGCTCTAAGCACTTCTGATTCCAAGGAAAAGAAAAATAAGGTATGTATAATTTTGCTTTTTTTAAGTTCTTTTCTTTGTCTACAAGTTGTTCTATGAAATGCCAATGTGAGTTTTATAATACAGAAATTCAGTAAAAAGAGTTCCAAGAAATACTGGTTCGGAAAGCAAAGGAGTGTAGATAAAGATTCATCACAAACAGAAACCACATTAGTCATTCCCAGGGAGTCAAAACTCACAGAAGCCGAAAATGAACAAAGTAAACACGCGTATTCAGTCGCGTATGCCACTGCCATGGCAGCAGAAGCAGCGGTGGCTGCCGCTAATGCAGCTGCCGAGGTTGTTCGCATGACGTCCACCACACGTTTATCCACAGAAGAATTGGCTGCCATCAAGATTCAAACAGCTTATCGCGGGCACTTGGTATGCTATATAACACAACAAAAAGTTTTGACTTTTTAAACAATTTTTTGATATATGTTGTTTCAGGCGAGGAGGGCGTTGCATGCTCTGAGGGGGCTCGGGCGGTTGAAATCAATGGTTCAAGGTCAATCGGTCAAACGACAAGCAACTTCAACGTTAAAATGTATGCAAACATTGACTCGTGTACAGTCTGAGATTCGGTCAAGGCGCGCTCATATGTCTGAGGAGAACAAAGTTATCCAGCAACAGCTTTTGAAGCATGAGAAAGAGCTCAACATTAGATCTTCAGTAAGTGTACAAAACACAATTAAACTCGCGCTTTCTTCAAACTTTTTCACATTTTTTTTGTGTTTTGAGAATCAATTATTTGGACACAGTTGGGAGATATGTGGGATGACAGTAGAAAATCTAAAGAAGAAACCGAAGCCAGTTTAAAAAGGAAACAGGAGGCTGCTGTACGTAGAGAACGAGCATTAGCGTATGCACATACTCATCAGGTATGCTTAAATCTCTAGCTCACATTTTGTTTTTGTCAATAAGGGTGTTGCAATGTATGCAGCATCCGCTTGTTATACAGGTCGTATAAAGTTATACAGACCGTAAAGCTTCTGAAATAACACATCAGTGTCACATTAGTGAGACAATAGACTTATAAAGCATCACTGTCACATCAATGAGACAGTAAAGTTATACGAGCCGTATAACTTTAGCAGGCTAGCTTAAATGGTTCGTATAAAACCATGTTTTATTTTTATATGGGACCGTATAACACTATAACATGTCAATGGTGTGCGTATAGCCTGACTCGATAATCGGATTCCTTTCTTTAATTGTCAAACAGCAAATGTGGAAGAACTCTATAAAATCTCCGAATCCAACTTTTCTAGACTCGAACAATCCTCATTGGGGATGGAGTTGGTTGGAACGGTGGATGGCTGCTCGGCCCTGGGAAACTCAAAGCATAACCGACAAAGAACCATCGGTTAGCCGTCAATCGCCCTCTACACCACCCACCAGGGCTCGGTCTTCTAGTTCGAGGGTCATGCCCGAAAGCCAAAAGGGGAGCGTGGACGGGGATTCCAAAAGCTTCTATAGTGTGCGCTCTGACCGGGACAGGTGGCATGGTCGAGCTGGTTCGGTGGGTGATGACAAGAGCGTTGAGTCGTCTCCTGTGGTTCCTAGTTATATGGCTGCAACGGAGTCGGCTAAGGCTCGGTCTCGGATGGCTAGTCCAGTTCATAGTCCAAGTCGTTTTGGTTCAGGAAGGAAAGGTGGTTTGGAAAAGGGTTCGGTGACTGGGTCAGCCAAGAAGCGGATTTCGTTTTCAGGTTCACCGGCTAGGACCCCAAGTAGGTTCACCAGCAACTGATGACGGGTTCAAGTTCATAACAAGTTGTTTGTTTTGAGTCATTTGCTGTTTGTTGGTTATGTTTTGTATGCATTTACTGTTTACTATTTTGGTGTCATTTTGTTATGTTATGTATTGTGTTTACTTGTATTTGTTTGTTTGGTTCTTTTTGCAAGTGTGTTGTATGGTGCAAAATTACAATTAAGTGATGCAAGAGTGACTTGTGTTGACTGTTGAAAGGTAAAATGATTGGATGAGGAAAAGTAGCAAGTTCTTGGTGCGTGCCACGTGGCAATGGGAAGAACACCAAAGGCTAACTGTACCTTGCTTTGTAGTGGGAGCAAAACAGAATAATACCTTGTCCTTGATATGTCTTATTTTGATTACAAAAAAAGTATAAATATAACTAGACGTATATTCATATTATACATAATCCAATTGTCAACCAAGATGTCCAAAAAGGATCAATAAACGTAAGCCGATCAATGGACATACAATGGACCAAGACTCCACGGTCGATGTTAGTGTCGTGGCGTGCGTCTCTCATCCGAAGTAAACTTCAAAATCGTACTAAGAACCTAACAATGTTAAACTATTACATAAAATTATGTTTTGTTAGGATTTTATGTAACATTGACCCATTAGGAGTGTTAAGAGTTAACTTACTATCACATTAACATAAAAAAAATATTTAAACTCGAGTGACTTAATTTAAACATTTTAGAAACTTGGTTACCATTCTATGGAATTGCCTCCAAATTGTAACATCCCGAAATTTCAAGATAATATTAATTATATTACTTAATAATAGAGGGAAAGTTTACTCGGGTTATCATGAAATAAATAAAAGAATAGGAGTTGGTATGGGTCGGGCTAGTGTCGGGTAATGGATGTGGGTTCATAGACTTGGATTAATAGAGATGGGTTAAATGAGAATGGGCCTTAGGTCCATGGGATTTCAGGGATATAAATATCCCCTAAACCCAAAATATCTTTCATTTTTCACCAAACTTCCTAACACACACCACACACTAACTTCGCCGGAACCGGGCCGAGCCAAGGGAAGAATCGGGCAGGTCCAAGAGAAAAAGATTAGTGTGCTAGCAGGTTAACGAGATCCAACAAGCTCAAAGGTATGATTCTTGATCTTTGAAGTTTAAAGATCCAAGCTTTTTTTAGTGTATAAACGACCAAAAATGGTCGGGTAGCGTAGTGGGTGATATTGAACCATAGCAAGGGTGTTAAAATCGCTCAAAATGCTGAAAGAAATCGAACAGCGGCTGTCTGGGTAACTTCGCCTTCATCTGGGCAACTTCGCCTTCAACGCGATGAACTTCGCCTGCAAGCTAAGTTCGCCTGATGAACTTCGCCTGCAAGCTAAGTTCGCCTGATGGCAACTTCGCTGTAAAGTTAAGTTCGCCTAACTGGTAACTTCGCCTGAGGCCAAGTTCGCCTAATGACAACTTCGCCCGAAGCCAAGTTCGCCTGATGGCAACTTCGCTGTAAAGTCAAGTTCGCCTGATGACAACTTCGCCTGAAGCCAAGTTCGCCTGATGGCAACTTCGCTGTAAAGCTAAGTTCGCCTAGCTGGTAACTTCGCCTAAAGCTAAGTTCGCCTAAGGTTAACTTCGCCTAAAGTCAAGTTCGATTAGAAAATAAATTAAAAATCTAATGAAAAATGTGTTAAGACAGTTAATGGAAATAAAATTTTTCCAAGCTGACCTGGCAGCTCGACCCCAGCCAGGGGCTCTGCCCCTTGGACCCTGCTAGGGGCTGCCGCCCCTAGACCCCGTTGCCAGGGGCGCTGCCCCCGGACCCCCGTTCGTTGTGGGTAGTAGTTAAGACTGGAAAGATGATATGAGTAGTGATAGTTGCTTGATACGTGTACTTGTTATACAGTCAGCCGTGCACAGCTGAAGAAAGGGATTACGATTAACGGTGAACGTAATCGTGTTCAGGTGAGTTTCTAGCCCCATTCCTTGTTATGTTTTCGGGGCTGTGTGCATACTCGATGTGTTGTTAATACATTTATCCTAAGTGATAAGTGTATGTCATATGTGATATGTGTGATAGATATGAATGATTGTTTGTCGGTACGCGAACGATCTTCGGATATTGCGCGTACTGTCAGGTTAAAAATAAAGGTACGAATATTATATATCGAAGATGTATGAATATTTCAAATGAATACTTGTCGGGGCGTGAACGATCTTCGGATATTGCACGTAACGACAAGGGGTATGGTTGTTAAATGAATGAGGTAAAGAATGCCTAGAGTGTCCTTATGTTATAATGTAAGTATGTGTATATAGGTACACGAATGACATGTGAGTTCTACGTTCGACATAGTAAGTTAGGATGGCAAATCCCTCTAGCTTCTGTCGGACATAGACTCGGCTGGTGATGGCGTAGTTAAGGACTGCGAGCCTTATACGTGAAGTAGATGATATACGTAAACGTAGATAAGGACTGCGAACCTTATACGTAATGTAGATAGGCGTCAGCATAGGAAAGGACTGTGAACCTTATACGTGCTGTATTTGTAGCATAGGGGAGGACTGCG
Source organism: Bidens hawaiensis (assembly GCF_021521415.1). Classification (NCBI taxonomy): domain Eukaryota; kingdom Viridiplantae; phylum Streptophyta; class Magnoliopsida; order Asterales; family Asteraceae; genus Bidens; species Bidens hawaiensis. Next base: position 121,388 of record NW_027495341.1, on the reverse strand, counting down.
AACCTCGTACGTGCTATGAATTAGGTTGCAACATAGGGAAGGACTGCGAACCTTGTACGTGTTGTGGATGTATTTCAGCATAGGAAAGGACTGTGAACCTTATACGTGCTGATTTTGTAGCATAGGGGAGGACTGCGAACCTCGTACGTGCTATGAATTATGTTGCAACATAGGGAAGGACTGCGAACCTTGTACGTGTTGTGGATGTATTTCAGCATAGGAAAGGACTGTGAACCTTATACGTGCTGATTTTGTAGCATAGGGGAGGACTGCGAACCTCGTACGTGCTATGAATTAGGTTGCAACATAGGGAAGGACTGCGAACCTTGTACGTGTTGTGGATGTACTATGGTATAGGGAAGGACCGCGATCCTTGTACGTACCATAAATGGTGAACATAGGTAAGGACTGCGAACCTTGTACGTGTTCACGACCTTGAGTACAGGTATAGACGGTGAACTATGAACGTACTCTCGGTAGACTGAGGTTAGTGATTGTAGATATGTATGTATGTATGGTAGCAAGTATGTATGTAGAACAGAAGGGTAACTAGTGAAGTATGGATATGTATCTACGGATATGTGTGTATGTGTATGTATTGTATGGCGTTCGATTAACTAGAACTCACTCAGCGTAGCTGACTTTTAGTATGCACGCAGGTGAGCTGATTATAGAGTTAGCATGAGGATGACACACGGCATGGATTGAACGGCTGGCATCTGAAGAAAGAAGTAAAGATGTTTTAAATATAAAGTTTTGTGTTATGGTATCAAAGAAAAGATTTAATGTTTTGTAACAAATGATTGATGTTTTATATTCCGCGAAAAGTTTTAATAAACTCTGATTTGAAGAACTGTGTTTATGAGTAAATCCGACACTAAAGTAGGGTCACCGGGTTCGGGGCCTTACACAAATATCGTAAGTTTACTCATATTTATAACAGAATAAGTGAATATCAATATAAATAAAAGAAATACATATTTAAATACTAAGTTATTCTATAAATTGCAAATTAGTAATTAAAAACTAATGATATTCGTTCATTTAATATTATAGATATACGAATTATGCTTTACTTTTGAAGTAAAAATCGATCCAAGTTGACCGACTAGATATGATTCTAGCTGAGGTTAACCACCTCAGATCGATTCTCAGTAACTAGCCAGAGTTAAAGAAACTCGGCTCAACGCCATATCTTATAGCGAATAATAGAAGAGCACTTGGAGATGTAGGCCTATTTTACAACATTGGGTTGTATATATCAATCAATAAGTATTATTAATGATATTGAAAAGGTACTCTATTTTTTTAAGCTTACTTAATATTTTTGAGTTAGTACTTATCACAAATTGACAACAAAGACAAGAAGTGTTTACTTGGTACTTAAAAGTTAAAAGGGGCCAAGATATCGATTAAAACAGGTTGAAGTGAAGCCGAAACTGGTCGTTTAGTTTAATATCTGGAAGTAGAATCTTCAAGAAACCATCGTCTTCTTTCTGCATCCCAATTGTTACAACGACCAAATGGTAAGTAAGTTTCTTCAATTTATCATCGCTCTTATTTCTAGCTTTTATAGTTTAGCGTTTATCCTATTTACCCTAAATTGATTTCAAATCGAGTTTAGTTCTCGCTCCTTTAGCAACTCGATCCGGTTAAACACGTAAGCAGGAGTCATGCTACACCTTTTTTTTATTTTATTTATTTATTTGATCACTTGTTTGATTAAATTAATAGAAGTTAGGGCTGTAAAGGAGGCGAAATGTTTGTGAATTGTTAGCCGGGAAGTTTGTTTATGTTCGTTCGTTTCATTTAATAGAAGAAATAACACAAGCTAGGAGTTTCGTTCGATTAACTAAATGAACGAACACGGACATGGTCCACGTTCGTTCAATTGTGTTCGTGGTTTATGTTTGTTTATGTCCGTTAATGTTTGTTTGTTCATTAAAGATTTTTTAATACTTTTTCTAATCTTATCATATAGATTTACGCAAAATTGTTTGCTATAAACAAAAAAAATGAGTATTATGTGATTAATTTGTCTGTAAAATCAACATATGGATATGAATGTTAAAGAAAGTAAGAAACACCAACACAAACTTCATAATTGACCGAAGCGTTGTGTTCATTTGTGTTCATGAACCGTTCATGAACAAGCTCATTTCATTAAAGAACGACCAACAAGAAGTTTTGTTTGGTTAGTTGTTGGTGAACCGTTCACTTGTCCGGTAAAAGCTTAACGAACGAACATAAACAAGGCCTTGTTCAGTTCATTTGCGGCCCTACATGTAGGACAGATGAAATGAATTTGATTGAGCTAAACAAAGAGAGTATTGTGTAGACCTTAGATGATATTTAAATCATTAATTTATCAAAACCATAATCAGATTACATTTGAGCTCTTCTATGATTCAAATCTAATATGTCGTGTATCAGGCTACCTTTTATTGCTGGTCTTGCCGTAGCAACAGCAGCCATGGCTGGTAAATATGGAATTCAAGCCTGGCAATCTTTCAAGGCTCGACCCCCAAGGCCCAGATCACGCAGGTTTTATGAAGGCGGTTTCCAACAAACAATGACAAGACGAGAAGCTGCTCTGATCCTTGGCGTGAGGTAACCTAACTTCCCCTTAATAAATATCATCTTTGAAATATTTGCATTCTATGACATATGGGTTGTTTGACAGAGAGAGTGTGGCTGCGGATAAGGTGAGAGAAGCACATAGAAGGGTGATGGTTGCGAACCATCCGGATTCTGGAGGTAGTCATTACTTAGCTTCAAAAATTAATGAAGCAAAAGATGTAATGCTTGGAAAGACCAAGAATAATGGATCGGCATTTTGATTTGGGTGGGACCCCCTTAAGCTTCGGGCGTTTTGGTTGATTTTTTAGGGCCAGGGTCCATGTGGACCGTGGTAACTACAGATATTCGTATTTGTTGTTCGTTTGTTATCTCATTAGGTTTTATACTTTGTTTGAATGATCATGAGATGAAGCAGAACAATGGTCTAAATTCATAGACGAATTATGCTAAAGGGTTGTTGATCATTTTTGCCTAAACTAACAGGTTGACTTATATAGTCAAACAAGCTTTGGTTTTTTATACTGTTTTGAGTTTTGTGAAACATATGAAAACTATACAAATAGATACGTTTCTTTTGATGTTCGCTTGTGAGGACATTCGAAGTTGAAGGTAAGGAAAGGAAAGAGTTTAAAACGGAGTTAGGATCAAATCGATAACTGATTTTTATAGTACTTTTGGTTGGCGTATCTCTAACTCTAAGTCGATAAAGGTTACTGTTATAATATTTCACCATCACTAACTAATATGGTAATGGTGATCACTTGACACTTATCTTGTTATCTTAGTGGTACGGATAGAGAATATGTAAATGAGGATTTTCTTTACAAAAAGGTTGGTGTTGGATGTGGTCACAGTCATAGTTTTGCTGGGAAGCAAAAACCAGGACCAGGAAAATGGTAACCACACAAATTGATTTATTTCAAACACTTTTTGTATGGTTGGAGAATGAGAAAATGGCCTTGTTAAGCTTAATATGGAAATGCTTGTTTACCACTCATATAGTCATTTTTGTAAGCGCTTATTAATTTGAGTGATTGACTCGTGTCTGATGGATAATATTTGCGATCACTTAACATCTCAATTTAAAGATACCATAACTATCATGTATTGATGCGTTTTAGATGTAAAAGATATCATTCATTCATTCATATTTTATTTAGTACATCAAAACATGTTTAGCTAGTTTGACGGTTGTAAGATTTACGTAGGTTGGTTATACCGATTTGTCTCCAGTTAAACATGTATTTAGAAGAAGTCGTATTGTATGTAATTCATGGTGTTTCATATCCTGCAACCAATTGGTTCACCTAGTAGATGGTGTGTTTGGCTAAGAAATTTAGTGTGACCAACTTAAGACTGGTCTATAAGTTGAATGAGTGTTGATATTCATAAAATATTAACTAGATATGTTTAAGCGTGCCCTTATCCAAGTGGGATACACGACCATTATCCACGACCATCTCTTATCTTTCTAATTTATTTAACTACAACTAGTATTATAGGTTGGTAAAACCCGAGCGGTGATCAACTCAAGCGTTGAGACGGTAAGTCGATGTGAATTCGGTCGATTTCGATTACATGTGTTATGATACCGGAACTAAAAACCAAAAATAAAACAAAAAGTTATATAAAAGTTAAGGTGAGACCAATAGCGTGGAGTCGGTCAGTAAAACTTGAGTGTTGGGACCTGAGCGTTGTGAATCCCGGGCGTTGCGGCAGTGAGTGTACGCAAATTTGGTTGGTCTTTGTCACGTTCATTACTGTACCGGAACTAAAGCGGAAAAAAAACAAAATTGACATTTGATCGGTTTTCATTATGTTAGTTACGTTACCAATACTAAAATAATATGCAGTGAGTCTACATGAATTCGGTCTCTTTCGTCACATTCGTTACGATACCTGAACTACAAACAAAAATAGAACAAAACGAAACTGGCATTCAATCGATTTTCATTACAGTACAAGGAGTAAAACAAAAAAATGAAAACAAAACAAAATGTCGTGGGCCAACTTGGTGCCGCTAAGTGGCCAAATTGGAACTTAGCGGCACCAAATCTTTCAATTGTTATATATAATAAGTAATTTTTTAATAGCAACTTTCATGTGTTTAGATGACCGCACCTTCTAAATTGGAAAGCCCCGTTGTCTCGTTCTTATCAGACTATGTTGTCTTAATCGGTTCAGAATTTGGCATGGGCGTTCCTTATGGAAATCGAGCTGCAAGCTGCAACCTGACAATCATTGTCCCGCCACAAAAAGACGAAAACCCAGATGGGCTTGGGATTCGAATTGACAACCTCCCAAGGCCTAAGTCAAAATTTTCTTTATGGTTAATTTATCCACCAAAAGTTATACAAGTGTGGGATTTATCTCCAGTATCCATGGTTCATAAATTTAATTTCAAGAATTTAACAAATAATTTCATAAATTCCAAAATCCAAAAATTAGAAGCCTCTTGTTATTGAATTTGTTCCTAATAACCACCACCACCACAATATCCCCATTTCTACATGCACCTAATCAGGTATTGCAGATAATATCATTATCTTTATCTATAGATACAGATAGATTTCAACCTCACTGTACAGTAACCCTGTAATTACCTCTTATCATTTATGTGTATGTACGTATATGTATAGAATTGCCATCTGTATGCATATAGGTTAGGTATTTGATTATTGATCCTAATTGGAGGATTTAGAAATTAAGTAGGTTTAGACTTTAGAGTTTCAGTGATGGTGAATGTGAACAGGAGTGATCCTTTGGAGTCTTTTGTAAATTCGATCGAGCTCGTGAAGCACGCTCTCGGTCCGATTGAGACTAGTTTTAGGAAAGCTGCAAATGAATTTGAGCATAGGTGGCCTAATAGTAATAACGGAAGTAAAACAGGAGCGAATGGTTTTGGATTGTTTGGTGTGAAGAAGTGGAATGATTATCGTGTGGTTGGTAAGGTGCCGGTTAAGACGTGTGTCGGGAAGGTTGATGTGTCGAAGAAAGAGTTAGATGTGCAGGATTACAGTAAAGAAGATGGAAGTTGCATTAACTGCATGCAGTTTGTGGTCACTTGGTCTTTGCTGGTTAGTAGTTTTGTGCAGGTGGTTCCGGTCCCGTTTAGAAATGGTAAAAAGAAGGTGCAGAAGAAGACTAATGGTGATAAGTTTTGTAAGCGTATACGTGTGAATGAGTACAAGTCGAAGATTTCTAGAGATGGAAATGAGTTTGTGGCTAGAGATGCATTCCCGGAAAGTAATTTAAGTGATCAAAAGTGGTCAAAGTTGGAAAATGAGGTGGTTTTAGTGCCATGTGAGGAAACTTTGAAAACTAAAGATGAACATGGTTTGTCGGTTGAGCATTTTATTGGGTTTGTTCTTGATCAACTTGCTCAAAATCTACAGAAGTTTGAGTTTAGTTTCCAAGAAAGTGGAAGTTTGAAGGCTGTTGGTAGTATTTTGGAAGGTAAAAGATATGATTTTAGTGGCTTTTTGGGCAACTTAAAGTTTGCAAGAGTTGGACGTGTTCCGTCAAGTATTGTTGACATAACTTCTCCTGTGAAAGATGATAGTGATGACACAGTTAGGTTAAAAATTACAGAAGATAATGTTAGCAGTTTCCCACAAAAGATGGCTAATGGTTTGTTAAGTATTCCTTTATCAAATGTGGAACGTTTAAGATCCACTTTGTCCACCGTTTCATTAACCGAGTTAATCGAGCTTGTACCGCGGTTAGGACGGTCAACCAAAGACCATCCTGATAAGAAGAAACTTTTCTCGGTCCAAGATTTCTTCAGATACACAGAAGCAGAAGGTACGTCTCTTAAACCACGAAAAATATGATTTTGGCACTTTGCATATGTGGCATTTTTTTATACACTTGTTACAGGAAAGAGATTTTTTGAGGAGTTGGATAGAGACGGTGATGGGCAAGTAACTCTAGAAGATCTTGAAGTTGCTATTAGAAAGAGAAAGCTTCCTAAAAGATATGCGCATGAATTCTTGTGTCGCACAAGACGACACTTATTTTCAAAATCATTTGGTTGGAAACAGTTTTTATCTTTAATGGAACAGAAAGAACCAACAATCCTTAAAGCTTACACTAGTCTTTGCTTAACCAAATCCGGTACACTGAAGAAAAGTGAAATCTTGGAATCATTAAAGAACGCAGGACTCCCTGCAAATGAAGATAATGCTGTTGCCATGATGCGGTTTCTCAAATCCGACACTGAAGAGTCGATTTCGTATGGACATTTTAGGAACTTTATGCTTCTTCTCCCATCTGACCAGCTTCAAGAAGATCCACGGTAAATATGATGTAACGGTGCTGATGGGCCCGTCTACAATAATATTTGTTTATTAAACTTTTATAACCGTTTGATTATAATTACAGGAACTTATGGTTTCAAGCTGCCACTGTTGTGGCAGTGGCGCCTCCAGTGGAAGTCCCAACCGGAAGCGTTTTGAAATCTGCATTAGCAGGTGGTCTTTCTTGTGCATTGTCTACATCTCTAATGCACCCTATAGACACAATTAAGGTAAGTTGTGATTTTTTAAATAACTTGAAACTTGGTAGGATTTATTCAGTTTCCTTGTGTGTTATCCCACTTCAGACTCGAGTACAAGCATCGACACTTAGTTTTCCACAAATGATTGCAAAGCTTCCTGAAGTCGGATTTCGTGGAGTATACAGAGGCTCTGTTCCTGCAATCATAGGACAATTTTCAAGGTTTTACACTTTTACATTCATTTCTTTTATTCTTTAATGAGTTTATTACACTTCTCATTCATTAGGAATATAGCAAGTTTCAGGTTTCATCCTTAAACTAAGGAAATAACAGGAACAATCGTCCTTTATGTTATGTTTCATCCTTTCCACTAACAGGTGTTACAGATGTTTGTTACGTCGTGTGCAGGGCATATGAGGGTAATCTGGTAATTTTACTTCGTAAAATATAAAAATATATGAATTCACTAGATAGATCCTAGTAGTGCACAAGCTTGAAGAAGGGTAAAAGTAAAAGTGTAAAACACAATCCAATTCATCGATACCAATTAGTTCCATCCATCTGGTTTAAGTACAACAATCAAGTCAACAACTAACCAAAAACACCCTATACTATTCAACTATTACAAACTAGTCCTACTATTTTGATACCTAACAAAAGAGAGTGTGTGTTGAGAGACAGGGTTTATGCTTTTGAACTTTTTATTTAACTGTTTTCATTAAAAGGGGAAAAATGAAAATGACCAGATTAACCTCATGGGCATTGCACATGACTTAACAGATAAATTTAACGCCCGTTAGTGGAAAGGATCAAGCATGCAAACATTTTAAAACACAAAGGACTATTATTGTTATCTTCTTAGATTAAGGACGAAACCTGAAATTTATTGAAGTGTAATTTACTCTCTTTTAATTTATTAAAACTTCTGACATACAAATCATTTGGTTAATCTTTTGTTTCAGCCATGGATTACGTACCGGAATCTTTGAAGCAAGTAAGATCGTGTTGATAAACGTTGCTCCAACACTTCCAGACCTACAAGTAATCACTAACCAAACCATCAATTTTTTATCCAGAAAATATATTATTTATATGGTTGTGATGATATGATGTTATGTTCCAGGTTCAATCTATAGCATCATTTTGTAGCACGGTTTTGGGGACAGCAGTTAGAATTCCATGTGAAGTATTGAAACAAAGGTTACAAGCTGGCATATTTAACAACGTGGGAGAAGCAATCATCTGCACATGGCAACAAGACGGTCTCAAAGGTTTCTTTCGTGGGACCGGTGCTACTTTATGTCGTGAAGTCCCGTTTTATGTTGCAGGCATGGGACTTTACGGAGAATCCAAAAAGGTAATAATAATATTCATTTTTCATAATTCAAGATATATAATTTGTTGGTTACAAAGCTTTACGTCATTATTCAGGTTGTCCAGCAAGCACTAGGACGAGAACTTGAACCATGGGAGACGATTGCAGTTGGAGCCATATCTGGTGGTCTTGCTGCAGTCACGACAACGCCGTTTGATGTGATGAAAACCAGAATGATGACTGCACCTCAAGGGCGACCCGTGTCAATGTCAATGATTGCGGTGTCTATTCTTCGTCATGAAGGCCCGCTTGGGTTGTTTAAAGGGGCTATACCTCGGTTCTTCTGGATTGCACCACTAGGTGCCATGAACTTTGCTGGTTACGAGCTTATGAAAAATGCTATGTCGAAAACCGAAGAGCAGCAGAGTCTAGAACAGCAAGCAACCGACCAGCTTTCACGGAAGTAGTAAGTTTTTATTTTGTTTGTATTGATGGTATGCGAACGCTACGAGGAAGTTTTTAACGTTTCCTAATGTAGCGACACATTATACAAATTTTATTTGCCAAACACCAGATGCTGTTTTTGGCTAGTTAATTATAGGTTGCTACTTATTTTATGGAAATAGCAATGACCTTTTATGGGCTTTCACTTTGTGTTATGCACTTATGCCATATGTGTGGTTTGTTTAGGAATTTTTTAAGAATATTATTAGAGGGTAAAAGAATTGTCGCCTTAAAATTAGGCTCAAGCCTTTTTCTTATTGAATATGGGCCGGCCCGGCTAAGGCCTTGGTTAGAATTGTTACCAATGCAATTATTAACAAGTCAATAACAAAAATCTCTTGTGGTACCAGTTGCGGAGTCAGGAATATTTTTTTACGGGTTCGGGATTTTTCAATGCTTGATTTTTTTCAGCATCAAAGTTTTCATGCCCGATGGGTCGGCTCGGGACGGCTATTCGGTCAGATAAATAAAATGAAACATCACTATTATTATAAAAATAAATCGTCAACATTCAATAAAATACAAAGTCATACTAAATAGTAAAAAAGATATTACATATTATAGTTGTTTCCTAAACGTTTTCATGCTTTGAAAATGATTCATAGCATCTTCAATCCTAAAATTCAAAAGAACTCATTTTCAATATAATAAATGCAAGCATTATTCATATGATCTCACCCATCCGATTATGTAAATGCTTCTTCACATGCTTCATTGAAGAAAAAAAATCTATCAACACTTGTCGTTGCAACCTGTAGAACTAATGCCACTTTCAACAAACGATAGACGGTCGTTGGTGATGGTTAAGCCTTGAGGCGAATTGATGAATGTGATGGTCGTCTGGTTGATAGAAACATAATTGATCGGTCGCTGAGGCGACGGCCATTGTTTTTGTTGTTTTTTTATTTACGTATTATATTTAAGAATGTTAACTAGGGTGAACTTATTGGCCCATTTTATGAATAATTTTGGGGCTTTTTATAATCTATATTTGGATTATTATCGGGTCATTTATAATGGCTGTTAGTAATTTTTCTAGGTGTTTCTAAAGTTTATTATATTTTATAAAAAAATCATTACTAGAAGAGTTTTTTTAACTACATTTTTCATAATCAATGGGTTCGAATTTTTTTAACTAACAACGGGTGCGCTCGTCGAAAAATAATGGGTTCGTTCGCTAATTCAATACTATAGGTTATATATAAAAACAAAAAGGACCGGGTTCGGCCGAACCCGGTGAAGACAAAGTGGCTCCGCCACTGTGTGGTACCATGATGACGTTGATAGAATGAGCTACTTATATTACATGTATAGTGTGTATTTGTTCTGTGCATTTAAGAGATGATGTGTTTGGACGCCGTTTTGCTAACAGCGTCGACCCCTAAGTTGTGTGTGCCGGCACTTTTATGGTCTAGGCATGTAATCTTGAGAAGGAACAACTTTGGACTACAGTTTTAGAGGGTGTTTAATTCGTTGAAATTTAATAGAATTAAGAATCAGAATTCTAAAAATAACATATTTTGTCTCAGAATCAATAGATGTAGTCAGAAGGTTTTTCCACTAAGGTGAGTAATGGTTCTACTCTCAAATTTTAATTTTTAATCGATAACTAATCAGTTTGATGTAATTATTTTCTATTTATTTAGTACTTTGGTTTTATGTTAAATACTAATATTTATTTAAAAAAAAAATAAGACAATAATTATTTAAAAAATAAGACGATAAAAATACAAATATTAATTTTATATCCTATAAATACTACAAAGAAAAAAAAAACATGATATACAATTATAATTTTCATGTGAACGATTCCTTCGGATATGCTCTACCAAATACTATCAGATAAGAGATATTTTGATGATGTTTAAAAAGGGGTTTTGACGTTATATTTATAGAATAATTCTAAAAATATATATTTAAATATGAGTCAACAATTCTTGATGCTCCCAATTGTCATATTTTTTTGCCAATCTAACCAAGCCGGCTCCCAACACCCGTCTTTTGCCCAACGCTTCCGCTCATCACGCTAGGAAAATGCACCCTTGTGGTCGTTGCTATATGGAGGGCATTTTTGGCTAACTTGACGGTGTGCGTCCCTCCATTATAGATGCCCTAGTATGTCATACTTATTGTATAGACACGAAAACATTTAGGAACATAAATAAAATCATTTTGAACATAGGGAAGTTTCATAAATAAAATCATTATGATACATAAATTCTTATCCTTTGTATATTTATTATTCACTCATACGGGTTTAACTTTGTTTTTTGAGTACTTTCTTCTAGATTCAAGAGAGCGAATAAGAACATTCGGTGTTTTTAAACATTGATACATTGTTCAACATACGGTGTTTTTAAACATTGATACATTGTTCCTAGTTTGACTTTCTGGATTGTGTTCCTAAAACTTTTATTATAATATCAAATATTAAATTACCAAATGTGTTGTCCATGAAACATTTTAATAATTGCTAAACAAAATTTTGTAACTCCTTTTAAATCAAACACAGCCTGACTGCAATATCAGAAATTGTAAGACAGTTACTTTATTTGTTTACAGTTTACACATATAAATAGCTGCTACAAGTACCAGTCAAAGTCGTCATAATTAAAAATATATATATGTTGACGCCAATTGAAGAGGTAGGTCCCAGCAGAGCCCAGTTGGACCCGCAAGACTCACCTTGAAGAGGGACGTCTGCGCAGAAACCAACTGGATCCGCAGGACCCACCATGCTCAGAGACGTGACGTCCTTACGCGCAGTACGCAAGCTGTTCCCGCAGGAAATGCCTCCCAATGGTGAAGTACTCTGCCTGTTCCCGCAGCTGCGGATACAAGCCATCAGGGAAGGCCACCCGCGCAGCAAGGCTACACGCACAAGGCACTTAGCTCTCAATCACTCAGTGTCACCTGAAGGAATGAGCAAAGCCGGGAACAATCCCGCACAAAGGCGGGAGGGGGAATACTCCCGCCCAACTAAGCCAGTCCGTACGATACGGGAAGATCTTCTGTACTGTACCTGACGAGGTATGGGCAAAAGATCTGACCAAAGATACGACAGCTTATTGACAACAGTATGGCGAGCAGCATGCTCTTGTACTGTATGTCACTATTAGCCGCTGCCTACTCACCAACTCCTGTCATACCACGTGCATAGCCGGCAGTTGGTGGAAAAGGAATAGTACACAGCAGGCCTGGTCACTATCAGCCGCTGCCTACCCACCAACTACCAGCAGGGCACGTGCGTAGGCCACAATTGGTAGAACAGGAATACTATTCAGCCGGCCACACCTCCTTGGAAACCTACCTTCGGCTATAAATACCCCAAATGGTATGATCATCTCATCTTATCATATTATCATCATATTATACCTGATATCTGCTCTAGCAATCTCTTAATATACATTTATATTTAAAGAGCAATCTAGTCTGATTCTCACGCCGGAGGGTGGTCACAAGGAGGAACCCCCCCCCCTTCTCAGTGACGAGCTCACGGTCTGTTTTGCAGGTTATCAGAAGAACCATCTTTGCCGGGTATTACCCCTCGTGGGAAACATCTATCTAACCCCCAGGTTACCCGTAATCTGCCCGGGGTCCGGTTAGTGTTTCTTCATTGGCGCCATCCGTGCATAAAAGCTAGAACTTAATTTCTTTTCAGTTTTTTCAAACTTCTGGAAAGATGGTTAAAGAAACTCCGGTAACCACAACCCCAGCTACTGGGGGGAATACCGGCTACACAGTCTTTACAAACACTACCCCGGTTACCCAAGCCGGGGCAAGTGAAGTAAATTTTACGAACACTACCCCAGTTACCCAAGCTGGGGCAAGTGCAGTAAATAATCGCTCACTGGGATTCACCGATACCCAGTTAGAGAAACGAACAAGACTCCCCCGCCAAACACTCGATGAAGTTAAGGCATGGGCGGAGGCACGTCAGAAGGAATTCCAAGCTGAGTTGCACGAACGCTTGCGTTCCGTCCAACAGGCTGACGAATTCGAAGAATACTTGGACGATGACTCGGAGGAATCCGACACCGACGCGAACCCTCGCCATAGGGCAAAAGGGAAGCGTAAGGAAACGGACTCCCAACCGAGAAGGCGTTTTGGAGAAGCCTTCAAACCAAAAAACACAGGTGGAAGCCCACGTGACTTCTCCAAAACATTTAGACCAACTGTTGCAAATGCGGGAACGTCCAAATTTGCAAGGGACATTGCGGAAGCAATTGCCCCAAAAAGTGCCAAACAAATGTCTAACATAGGCACATATGATGGTATATCTGACCCAGACGATCATTTGAACAGATTCATAGCGGGGGCAACCGTCAGCAATTGGACGGAACCTACGTGGTGTTACATGTTCCAAATGACGCTTGTTGGGCCAGCTAGAGCGTGGTTCGATCGTCTACCGGTCAACCACATCTACGACTGGGCAGACTTCCAACAGAAGTTTAGCCAACACTTCAGCCAACAACGAAAGTATACCGAAGAGCAATGGACAATCCTCAAATGCATTCGAGAGGAAGATGAATCTTTGCTAGACTTCATCACCCGCTTCAACTCAAAGAAGCTTAGTCTGGGTAATATCAGCGAAGATCTTGTTCGCGCTGCTTTCATCCAGGGCGCGAACGACCCAGAGCTCATCCGCACCTTAACGGGTAAAGATGGCATGCCATCCACATGGGATGCCATCATGACAGCAGCTAAACGCTTTGCGGAAACGGAGAAGCAACTGGGTAGAGATCTCTCCCAGAGCACAAACCTCTACACCCAGAAAACAAGAGAAGACAACGTCCTTACCGCCCGATTAAACAAAAAGCGGAAGCTAGGCATTTGGCAGTCAAGGGTAAACTTTGACACCTCATCAGGCTTGCAACATCGGTTAGGCGGAAGGGATAACACACGGTCGAACCAGAACTCCAGATGGACGCCACTCACCAAAAGCGTCACCGAGATATTCGCCACTGAGGAGCTCCCATGGCCAAAGGCTCCAATAATCCGACACCGTCCCAATGCTGATCGGAGCAAATACTGTGACTTTCACAGGACAAAAGACCACAACACTGAAGAATGCACAGACGTAAAGGACATGGTCGAAGCATTTGTCAGAGATGGGACGCTCGCGCACCTCGTGGCGCAATGAACGCTGAGCAGGCTGATGCGTGTAGAACCCCAGCTGGGGAAAACACGAATAAAATTGCGGCTTCAATGTTGGAGACTACATGCTGCGTAAAGAATGAGATCCCGAACCAGGTGCATATCGGCTCGATGGCACTCCCATCCCAACAACATGGAAGGGAGCTCAATTACACAGTTTGCATGTAGATCAATTCCAAATTTGTAAAGAAAAGGCCCAGAGCCACTTCTAATGGAAATGATTCTCCTTAAAACATCGACGCTGATGATTTTACATTTATACTTCATAAACTTTCAACACGGATATGCCGGTTTTCACCGCATAATTACGTGGAAAGTCGTTGCGTGGGGAAGGCGGCAGAACCCGCATAAACCCAAAAAACGGCAAACCTTCACGCAAGTCAGTTGAAGGGTAAAATTCAGTCATCCCACTAAATGAAAGTGCCGGTCTATCCGCATGAATCATGATAGAGGAAACTGAACACTAACCTATTAACAACCGCGCGTCGAACGGTTAATTTATTCAACACTAATATGCCGGTTTTCACCGCATAATTACGTGGAAAGTCGTTGCGTGGGGAAGGCGGCAAAACCCGCATAAACCCAAAAAACGGCAAACCTTCACGCAGGTCAGTCATAGGTAAACTTTGGTCAACTAAATGAAAGTGCCGGTCCTAACCGCACAAATCATGAGAGGAAACCGAACCTATTGACAACCGCGCGTCGAACGGTTAACTTATTCAAAACTTAGAATTTCTAACAAAAGGATGAGGAAAACCTACACGCAGGTCAGATATAGGTAAAGTTTAGCCATCCTACTAAGTGCAAGTGACGGTCCTACCCGCACAATCACGAAAGAGGAAGCAAAACTTCAACCTATTATCTACCACGTTCAAAGGTTAACTTATCCTAAACACTTAGAATTTCTAACAAAAGGATGAGGAAAACCTACACGCAGGTTAGATGTAGGTAAAGTTTAGCCATCCTACTAAGTGCAAGTGACGGTCCTACCCGCACAATCACGAAAGAGGAAGCAAAACTTCAACCTATTATCTACCACGTTCAAAGGTTAACTTATTCTAAACACTTGGAAAATTGCTAATTTAAACTAAAGTATGCAAGTCATATAACGTTTATAAAGCAAGGAATCCAGAGAAAGTAGCGGTCTTACCCGCACAAAGATTTATATTTCATAATATTCATTACAAGAATGGCCGGGTAACTACCCGCCTACAAGAATATAAATCTATACAAGCTAAATCTATCCTAGCAGTGGGAAGGGATCTTCAGGATCAAGCTTCAGGGCCACTTCCACTTGGACCAGCACCATCAGTAGAGCGTGGCAGTTCAAGGAAAGCTTTAAGGATAGCTAGCCCATCATCAGCAGTAGCAACTTGGTTCACCTTCTCCACCACCGGATGCGGGAAGGCGGCATACTGATTCACTGCTTGGTCATAAACAGCTTCAGTATCCACATCAAATAAAGGGAAGTTGGAAGGCGGGATGCCTTTCTCAACGAACCCTAGACCAAGCAGGAAGCCGGCCTTTTCCCCATCCTCATGAGAAGCGTTGAGGGCTGCGCTCATAGCATCGTCATAAGACGTCTCCGTGAAGACTCGATGCACAACCTACAAAAAAGAAAATATACAAGTATCAGAACATTTTCTATTTACAAAGAAAAGCGTAAAGACATGAAAAGCATACCCGAGACAACGCTTCTCGAAGAAGCCATTCCTTGGCAACCAGAGCCTCCTGGAGGGCAGCTTGAGCTTCGTTACGGGCGCGTTCGGCTTCACTCTTGTTGAGGTTGGCAAGCAACACTTCTTTAGCCGCAGCCTCTTCGACGCCCTTTAGCTTCCGCTCAGTGTGGTCAAGCACCCCCCTCTGGTCCAATATCTCTTGGAGCTTTTTGGCGTCTTCCATCGCCAAGGCATCATGAGCCTGCTGGAGAGCCTCTAATTTGGCTTTAAGCTCTTCATTCTCCACGCGTAGAGGCTCAGCAACAGCTTCAGCCTTGGTGGCCCTTTCAGTTGCGTTCCTAGCAGTTTCCTTAGCCAGCCGAAGCTGTTCATTAACAGCTTGGGCAGCCTTGGAACGGGCCTCGAGACGGGCCTGAACCTCAACTTCAAGGGCCTTGAACGCCTTCTCCTTCTCCGCAGCCGCGGCGGAGAGCCTCCTATTCTCCTCCCGGACAGCCCGCGCCTGAGCTACTTCTTGAATGCGAGCTGCTTTTAACTTGTCGTTTTCACGACAAAGCAGCTCGACGCGCGGCTGCATCCGGGCCAGGAGAACCCGAAGCTCATTGCTTAGCCTACCCTCCTGGTAGCTAGCCATGGCTTCCCCCAACGCACCACTGGGAGCTGCGTGACGAGCCCACTCCACGCACTCCACAGGTGTGCGAAGGGTCGTTCCTCGGCGGATGTTCCATCGTGGAACATACACTTCATTGGAATCCGACACTGCAAAAAACAAAAAGCAGTTAGGAAAAGATGATAAAAAAAATATATATAAAATAGGCCAAAAGAACCCTACGCACCTGTAGGGTCAATAACAGGCCGATAGCTGCCAAACCCATCACCTGAACCCAAGGGAAATCCATCCAAGAGGTCAGGCAGATGGGAAGGAGGCAGAGGTTGGCGATAAGCCCCATGCATACCTGAAGGATCGGCCGTCGTTGCCGATGACGGAGGAGGCATGGTAACAGCCGCTGCGGTCGCCGCTGCGGAATCCGCAGCAAAAGTAACCGCCGGCTCAGTGAAAGATGCGGTAAAAATGGCACTGACAGCCGGCGGTGATGTCATCACAGCTGGAACAGTCGGCTCAACGGAGTGAGCAACTGAACCAGCGGAAGCAGGCGCAGGCGCTGCCGCCTGGGTCGTCGCCTCAGGTAGGCTGACCAAGCCTACCGTCATGGGCGGAGGGGTACTCCTCTGCGCTCCACCCTGGAATGCGTCAACATCCACGCCTGCACAAAGAAGATAAGTGTTAATGATGGAAAGCTATGAAGTTAAAAATAAAGTTTGTACTTACGGGT
Organism: Bidens hawaiensis; assembly: GCF_021521415.1. NCBI lineage: Eukaryota > Viridiplantae > Streptophyta > Magnoliopsida > Asterales > Asteraceae > Bidens > Bidens hawaiensis. The sequence continues at coordinate 104,321 of NW_027495341.1, read as the reverse complement.
TTTCTTGAGCCTAAAAGTGCGGACAGGCGGGGATGAACCCGATGGAGCCGGCCTCTTCACGCCGCTCACCGTCGTCATCCGGGGCTCTCCGGAGGTGACAGTCGCAGCCTCCGGAACGGTGGTCTTATCACCACCGGGGTTCCCCGCCACCTCCTCGCTCTCGGCCTCAGAGTCAGACCGAGGCACCGGATCGGCAGTGGAGGCCACCTTCTCCTTCCCCTTCCCGCCGGCAGCCTTCTTCTTCCGCACCAACGGAGGACCATCTGCGGATTCCTCATCAGAACATACGATTAGAGGAATTCCAGCAGAGGTTTCAACATTGAGGGGTCGAGGGTTGAATAGCGCCTTACCTGGACGCCTGGCGCTCAGGATCTCGTGGCCTAGCGGGTAGACCTCCACGAACCGATCCGCCGTTTGTTCTAGGATTGGCAACTCGTTCTCGTCTAGAGCGCGAGTACCCATCCGAGCGGGACTGCCAGCCTCCCGCGGGTACATGAGCGACTGCAAGTCGTTCCCCTCTGAAATAAACAGGAAAGAAGTTAGAAGAGATTCTAAATCAACAAAAAGAAACAGAGCATACCGTAAGGAACAGAGTTCGAACCGTAATCAAGGACGATTGGGATCTTTTGCGCATCTACATCCTTCCACACCCGGCTCATCCCGAGCATCACCATCCCGGACTCCGCAAACCGGTAAACCGGAAATTGGACTCGGGATATCTTCGAGAACCATTCCGCCTCCTGGTAGTTGGAGGCGTGAAGGCTGGGAAGTGCTTGCCCATTCTTGAATTTCATGGCAAAGGGGATGGCGCGAGCGGAGATGTAGAAGAACTCCCGCTTCCACGAGCGAAGACTGCGCTCGGTTGCGCAAATCTTCAAACCCTTAATCCGGGTTATCAGCGTATACCAACCCTGGATGCACCTCCAAGAGTAGAAGGTCATCAGGCGGTCAACATAGGGCTCAATGCCCAGAATCCGGCACACCCACTCGAAGTGGCGAATCTCCTCGATCGCCATCGGGTGCACCTCGGTCAGGTGTACACCGTGCCTCTCAAGGACACGGTAAACAAACTTTGTCAATGGGAACCTAAGATTCCCATAGACAAAGAATGCAGCATATACCTCGATCTTGCCTCTGGGGGCATCATACACCGTCTGATGGGGTTCAGGAAACTCAGGCTCGAGAGACTCGAGCATGAACTTCCTGACGATGTACTGATACAGATCGACAGGCAGAGCACACTGGCACTCGCCAGCAGTACTCTTGTCATCGGCAAACACCCCAGCCTCCTGGGCTGTAGATTCGAGATCACGAGAAGACATCTTGCAGATGAAAGAAGAAAACGATTTCAAGAGAATGCTCGACTGAAAGGTGAGTATTCGCCGGAAATCGTTTTGAAGATGAAGAGAAAGGTGAAAGTATGGATTACAAAGAACCCTCTCCCCCTTTATATACTAATCGCAATTAATGCGATGAATTTAATGCGGAAGAGAGAGAAATCGAAGGTGCAATGAAACTATGACACGTGGCAAAAAGCAAGCTGGCAACAGCTGTTGAAAGGACGCGTACCATTAATTTTGCGGCCACGCGCCCGAAAAATCGCTCCCACACGCCTGAAAAAGCGTCTGGAATGACCAGGTACTGTCACGTCACCATAACTTCCTGCACGTCCTGACACAGTCAGAAGAAACCGTCGCACGACGTTTCAGAGGTTTGGACTGTTCTTATCCTTTCACCAACTCTTCGAATTTCAAAATTCAAAAAGATTCAAAAGTAAGCGGGAAAATACCCCTTACCTTGGCAACCAAGTAACCATAAGACGGGTGCGGGTACAGTGTTAAGGCAAAACCCTTCACATACTTAGCACCTGCAGGGAATTGAAGCCAAGAATACCTCGGCAACCAAGTAACTATAAGACGGGTGCGGGTACAGTGTTAAGGCAAAACCCTTCACATACCTAGCATCCGCAGGGAATTGACGCCAGGAATACCTTGGCAACCAAGTAACCATAAGACGGGTGCGGGTACAGTGTTAAGGCAAAACCCTTCACATACTTAGCACCTGTAGGGAATTGAAGCCAAGAATACCTCGGCAACCAAGTAACTATAAGACGGGTGCGAGTACAGTGTTAAGGCAAAACCCTTCACATACCTAGCACCCGCAGGGAATTGACGCCAGGAATACCTTGGCAACCAAGTAACTATAAGACGAGTGCGGGTACAGTGTTAAGGCAAAACCCTTCACATACCTAGCACCCGCAGGGAATGGACGCCAGGAATACCTTGGAAGTAAAGTAACCGTAAGACGAGCGCGGGTACAGTGTCAAGGCAAAACCCTTCACATACCTAGCGCTCCGCAGGGAATTGAAACCAAGAAGGATCTTCTGGGCAATGCTTGCGGAAACGGGAATAACATCCCCGCATAGCGGGAACGTCGAGAACTACATTGTTTGAAGCTCCAAGATGGAATTGGTGGTTTAAACATAATTGATCACTATGTTCAAAACTACCAAAACCTCATGGAGAATCCACACAAGTGGGACTCAACGCTCCTGACTTGCGAGGAGGTTACAGACCTACCCGCATCATACCCAAAGATTAAGCAGGAAAGTCGGGAATTTCTGCAAGTGACATAAGGACTTCCGCGGAAAGAATCCCCATGGAAAACCTTAAAACTAAACCCTTTTCAAAACCCTTTGCTTAAGTCCAAAAGTTCACCTCACTTTATTAAACATTCATGAGAAGAACATTGGACTGGGGGGGCTTGAAGAGGTAGGTCCTAGCAGAGCCCAGTTGGACCCGCAAGACTCACCTTGAAGAGGGATGTCTGCGCAGAAACCAACTGGATCCGCAGGACCCACCATGCTCAGAGACGTGACGTCCTTACGCGCAGTACGCAAGCTGTTCCCGCAGGAAATGCCTCCCAATGGTGAAGTACTCTGCCTGTTCCCGCAGCTGCGGATACAAGCCATCAGGGAAGGCCACCCGCGCAGCAAGGCTACACGCACAAGGCACTTAGCTCTCAATCACTCAGTGTCACCTGAAGGAATGAGCAAAGCCGGGAACAATCCCGCACAAAGGCGGGAGGGGGAATACTCCCGCCCAACTAAGCCAGTCCGTACGATACGGGAAGATCTTCTGTACTGTACCTGACGAGGTATGGGCAAAAGATCTGACCAAAGATACGACAGCTTATTGATAACAGTATGGCGAGCAACATGCTCTTGTACTGTATGTCACTATTAGCCGCTGCCTACTCACCAACTCCTGTCATACCACGTGCATAGCCGGCAGTTGGTGGAAAAGGAATAGTACACAGCAGGCCTGGTCACTATCAGCCGCTGCCTACCCACCAACTACCAGCAGGGCACGTGCGTAGGCCACAGTTGGTAGAACAGGAATACTATTCAGCCGGCCACACCTCCTTGGAAACCTACCTTCGGCTATAAATACCCCAAATGGTATGATCATCTCATCTTATCATATTATCATCATATTATACCTGATATCTGCTCTAGCAATCTCTTAATATACATTTATATTTAAAGAGCAATCTAGTCTGATTCTCACGCCGGAGGGTGGTCACAAGGAGGAACCCCCCCCCCCTTCTCAGTGACGAGCTCACGGTCTGTTTTGCAGGTTATCAGAAGAACCATCTTTGCCTGGTCTAACCCCTCGTGGGAAACATCTATCTAACCCCCAGGTTACCCGTAATCTGCCCGGGGTCCGGTTAGTGTTTCTTCACCAATGTTATAGTCGGTAAAAAGTTTCATTTGCCTAACTTTTAGAATTAAGATCTTCGTAAAAAGTAACTTTTGTCCGGCTTCTAGACAACCATGTGACACGAAAAGACTACAAGAGCCAGCTAAGCTTCATAGTTCATACTACATACATGTTTGTTTGCAATGTTTTGGGCTTTTAGAGCAACGAAATGATGATACTTTCACGACTTTAGTCCTTTACCATGAAGAAGGGAGCCCCGAAGCTCTTGGGAGAAACCTTAATTATTCATAGCTTTTACGTTGTGTGAGTTTGTATTAATTTTCAGCTCCTTGCTGACTAGTAAATAGACTCTTATCTCATGTTTGTTTTAGTAATGAAAGTCTGTTTTGTCGGTAAAAAACGAAAAGAAAAAAGATTTTGCTTTTTTCTTTAAATAGTAAACATGGAGTCTCTGTGGATTTATATGCATTGGCTGAGCCAATATAAGAAGACCTGTAACCCCTAACGAGTAATGAAATATATAAGTTAATTTTTTAAACGGAGATAAACCTTATAACAATAACGTAGCAAAATATAGTATTAAAATCATATACCATAATGGAGTAATGGCATGACGGACACGAACTGACGGATAGTGGTCGCAACAAGGAATGAGAATGGTCTAATAGATATGATCGGCCGTTAGTTTATTCCTTTTTTTATTTTTATTATTTTTTTTAGTTTTTAAATTTAGTTTGGGAAAAATAACTTATATTTGTTTATAGGGATTACAACTATAAAAAAGTAAAATGTCAAAATCGACCTTAAACTTTGATAAAATATGCAATCTTCGTCTAAGTAGTTTTCTTTTTGCAACTGGACCATCAAAGTTTCACATTTCCAATCTCATCCAAATTGCTAACTTTGTTAGCTTTCTCGTCCGAAGGTGCGGCTTGCCCGCCCCAAGGCTGCCCCTAATCGTAAATACAAATAATTATATATCATGTGTTCATATCTTGTTAATAATTATAAAAATTTCAGGATATAGCCAATAGCCAGCGGTAAAGCTTGGACGAAAACAGAAAGGGGGGGGGGGGACCGGACCATAACTATTCTTCGCCCCTAGATAAGTGGATATAGCTAGGCTGAAGCTTTGTGTTAGCCGTTAGGTTTGAGTTGGTGCTTTTAGGTTAGAGGGTTCGTATAAGTTAACGTTAACTTGACTATACTAATGAATTGTATCAACACTAATATATCTTTTTGGATTTTGTCGTATCCTTCGGAAATCTATTGGTAATTCATGACAAGTTTATAATTCAATCTAATTGTTGATTGATATTTGATTGGTGATTAATATTATTATAGATATATTTTAATTCCGATGTAAATTCGATGGGGAACAAAGTAACAACTACTGGAATCATGAGACTATCAATTCAACTTTTCATACCAGGCTATCTGGTTTAGTAATGCGCGTCTTGACTAACTCATGTCAACCCAAAGAAAATAATCCATTAGATGAAAGTCATGTCAACCCAAAAAATAATTTTCATTTCTATTGCATATTTACAACTTATATATATGTTTTACTATCAAATCATGACAAAACAGATAGATTTTCACCGACCGGTGTATATTCTGACATTCTGTGATTCGTCATTGAACAAGATGCGGAAAACGCATTTTCTGAGAAACTATACCAATTACCGAAGGATCATCGACGAATTTCCAACGACTTCTGCACACACAAATGAGACATATTTTCGGAAAAATATCGAATTCATTCCTAATTGTTTCCTTACCTATTAAGAATGGGGGTTTGGGGTTGTATTCGGCAGTAAAGGCTTCTACCTATGCCTTTGTGGTCTTGAGGGCCCAATCGTGGGTCCTTTAAGACCACGTCCTACGAAACAGTGGTATATGGGTATGAATTCTGATTATTCTTGTGTTTTGGCTTATCTTCGTGATATGATTCCCAACTTCGATTTTAGCATTTTTACTAACATGGAAACCGCCCCCTAAAGCCTAACATGCATTGATGTGTGCCCTTCTTAGTAAATTGTTCACGATTTGGAAACGCACTTTGACATGACGGGCTGACAAAAAGCTGTTTTTGAGTGTCTACGAGCGCCACATGCTCAAGTTTTTATTCTTACTATCCCTCTATATGGGTTAGGCAAACATATGCCTCCTGTGGAGTATCGTACTATCCTCAAGGATCGCCTGATGATTCCCCTATTCCTAGTTGATGAAATATACCCTGTTTGTTGCAAGGCGTGTTTGGACTCGTATGGGGGGCATGTTGTACATTGTAGAGAGCTCCCCGGGTTTAAGTATCGACACGATATGGTTAGGGATGTGTTATTTGACATATTCAGGCGTGCTGGCATCTCTGTTAAGAAAGAAGCACATGTGAATTTCTTGATTGGCTCGCTAGATGGACGTTCAACTCTTCGCCCGGCTGACATTTTCGTCTTTTGATAGAGTGGAGGGAAACATGCGTTTGTGGATGTAATAGGGGTTTCCCCCAAAAACTACTTCTTGCAAGGTGACTAAACATAAGAAGGCTTGACTTGACAACCAACATGTATTTATACCGTTCACATTTGACACTTTGGGTTTCCACACACCTGAAGCTGTGGGACTACTTACCGAGCCCAGCGGGTCATGCATGGTAATGTTATGACTCCAAGATCTATTGATGTAGTGTTTAAAAGATTCGGTTTTGCTATTCAAAAAGGCTTGTGGCGCAGTTTGTTGCGCGTTTGCCCTTTGTCTTGATATAAATGCTTCATTTCTATACTAAAAACAGAACAATACAATGCGTACTTTAATGGCACTCATATATGTTTTAGAAATCTCAAAAAATAAATTAAAAAAAAAATAATCTTGATAATTGTTTTGCATATTTAACAATAGATTTTCCCCTGGTAATATTATTTTAGCGAGCATCAGAATATTTCTTCTAGATTGTAGCCATTTAGCTTACTATTGTCTTGAAAATACCCTTGATGCCGTGCCTCAAAGTTTTGTTGAGTCTGCTCTTCATCAACATTCGACTTCTCTGAATCAGTAGTAATCACATCTACTAGACACACGTGTGTGAAATCAATTAATTCCTTGGTGGATAACGCCTTAAGAAGAGGTTTTTTATTTGTTCCAATCCACGAAGTAACTTGTCCGGAGCCTTCGAGTCAATCTACGAAAGCAAGTATTGATTTTGTGACCAAGGAGGAAGTGGTTCGGTTTGAAATGATGCTGTGTCAGCATTAAGTAGAAATGAGTATGGATGGTAATCTGTGGAGCGCCCTTGATAGTGGGAACAACGTTAAGTGTGATGGGGCTTTCCAAAGATTTCACACCAAACTTCCAAGTGTTGGTATGAGTACGGATGGTAGTATCTGGGGGACCCTTGATAATGATAGCAATTTTAAGTGTAATGAGGTCATCCACAGATTACGCATAAAACCTCTGAATGGTCGTACTCATAGTTGTCTTGAAATCCTTCGTAATAACTACCGTAGCTGACTAGCTGCAGTCTATAAATGCTATATGCAAAGAACAAAAGGAACAAATTACACAAGTACAAAACAAGTGATAAAGCAAAAATGGTAACTTGAAATATATCCTAAAATTGTCGTATCTCAAGCAACGGCGTAAAAAACTTTGATATGGTGTGTTTATAAAAATGGTTTTTAGTACAAGCTTACCAAAGTTTTAAATTTATAAAAATGATAATTGCATACAGCAAAACACACAGATCAGGTAGAGAACTTATCGTATATAATATAGCTTAAATAAGAACCAAGTATCATCCAAGTACACAACTTTTATTACTCAACTTTAAGTTATCAATCAGTTGATTAGTTGATTTGTTGGATCATTTTTTAAGATAATAGTAGTATACGATGCGTTGGAATGAAATTCACCTGGGATGAATTATGTTTGGTGATAGGAAACCAAATTGCGTTTTTCACGTAACTTGTTAACGAAGTGCGCTCTTGAGATTAAAATGAAAGGAAGCTCCCGCTAAGGATACTTACTCTTCCCGTAGTTTCTCTTAACGTGCTGAAAAGATTAGTGTGGAGTGTTTAATCTTATATTAGTTAAAGACATTGTCTCGGTGAAACAGGTTAGGTCAATCTCACGCTATGCAGTGGCGAACTGAACTAAATTCAGTATAGACACTGATTATATTTTTATTATTTTTTTTTAATTTTTGATCTATGGATCACGTCTCTTGATCTACGGATCCAAGAGGTCGCCGCTTGACTATACATGGTCACCGGCCTTGCTTTCTTTTTATCTTTTTAGACCATCGGATCTAAACTCCTGATCTGCGGATCCAAGAGACCGTCTCCTACTAGCCTCGACATACTGACAAACGACTACGGTCATCAGTTGTCTACTTACCTCTAGCCGATCATGTTATCATTACAGGAACCAAAAAAAACCAATGGAAGACATCTACGAAATTCCAACAAAACTCGTGATATTTTTTTGAAGATCACCTACAAGTAAACAAAATAGACGACAACATCAAGCACAATATGGATTTTTCGGGAAAAGTTTGGATTTTCATGTCGATCGAAGCACGCTTATCTTATTATTATTATTATTATTATTATTATTGTTGTTGTTGTTTTATGTTTTTGTTTTCCCAATCTGAGCTTCTGGTTTCCTTCCACTCCGACTGTATGGGAGTATTGGACTGTATATTTATTAGGTATTATAAGTGTGAGCTCACGACCCACCTTAGGTGATTAGGGTTTGCATGTCGTTTTCTGTATATTGTAACAATTTATTATCAATGAGTATCAGCCTAGTATTTACCATTATCTTTCAAGTAAGTCTCAAACAATGACATAAAAAAACACGGAAAAAATGGCATCGCCACTTGGCCCACTCTTGCAGCACCAACCTTCAACTTTTATCTAAATATATAAATATAACTAGCTTTTAGCCCGTGTATTACGTGGGTTTTTTTTTAGATTTGTCGTTTATATTATTGTAAATATTATTTTTTTTTTGAATTTAATTTATTGTTAGGAATTTGTTTGGGCCAAAATGGGCAGCTATTATGTATTGATCACCGATTATGCAATACTTTTAATGTGCCCAATGTTTGTTTATTTGTTTCCTGGTCATAGCCGATCTTGTTAGCAAGAAATTAAAAATTATTTAGTTGCGTTACATAGGTTGTTTGATGTAATCCTCATACACAAAAACGAAATATGTGTTATGTCACACCCCGACTAGCACAATGCGGAAGCGTAAAACGGAAATGTAACAGACACCTCTGGTATCAACACATTGTTTATAAAGAAACATTACAAACTAATTTACAATATATTACATTTCATTGTTCTATCATTGTTTTACAGTCTAGGTGATACAAACCAAACTAGTTCGTTACCCATACGATCTTAGTACTAGTATCCTTGCTTCTATTCACATAGCATCAACCACACACTTTTAGGCAAGTAACAGATCACCAAATCATTCCGATTTAGGTACACCTTGAAAAGCAGTTTAAAACGGGTCAACTACTAGAGTTAGTGAGTTTCACGAGTTTCAAGAAAACAGTTATGAGTATTCACAAGTTTACAATTGTAATCATAAAATAAGTATGTATGTATGTATATAAATGATGTAATTATGCTAAGCTACAGTGAAGCCTTGACTGTATGTGCTGCGTGCATCCATTTCTAACGCTCAATTAACCACTGTGGCTCCCCTTCCACCCACAACATGCCCCGGTAGCTATGTCTAACACTACATAGCCTGTATATATAAATATGGTCATGTGCAAGCGGCGCTATGTGACACGGCAACCAGGCCGATTCCGTTTGGGTTTGTCAAACCAATAGTACTATTCACAAGCCACCGGCTCGAAGTTAATCACTGTGATCGTGGGGACTTTCGTGTGTTAGCACTTAGATAATTCACATCAATACATGTTTTAGGTATGTATATGTAATCAAACATATTTTTCACCCCAAAAGTTCGTAAAACAGTTTAAAAGTGGGGTCATTTAAATCACTGTTTAGTGGATAATCAGTAGCACGTCGGTTCGAGGTTTGTATAACTTGCAATCACAGTTTCCTATAATCAATATTATAATAATATTAATATTTTAATATTATTATAATCTCAATACTAAACTGGGCTGTATAACTAATCTAGGTATAGCTGGAATGCCCAGAAAGTGGCAATAGGCTTAGGTTGTGATGTTGTTCAATGTCTAATACTTAAAACCGAACTTGGCTCAGATTCCCGTTCTCCCAACTGGGCCAAGTTGTTCGTTTACACGTTCAGAAAACAGTTATGGGGAAGTAGGCTTGGGTAAATGTATTGGTTAATAAAATGATTAAGTTATAAAGAAAGATCACATATTGGGGTCCCGGATTAGCCACGGGGCCCGTTTCCGTTTATTCAGTTTGATTTTAAGAAGAAACGCGCACAATCTATCCGGATTGTCCAGGTTTCTCATAGAAAAGTTCATTTTTACTTAATTAATCCAAAAATATGATTTTTGATCACTCTTGGTTTTTTGATATTCTCGTAGGTTCGTTAGTCGCGAACTTGCCGGTTTTTATAAAAACTGGATTTGTTTAATTTCAAATTAGCATAATTAATTAACCGTTAATCATTAAATTATGAAAATTTAGACACTTATCAATTAAAATATGTATATTTTTATAAAAATATTTCAGGAATTTATTTACTGATTTATTAATTTATAAAAAATCATTTTATCAGCTATATTTCTCCTGAAAATAGTCCGTTTATCCCAAACAATTTCCAAAAATTCCACAAAAATTCCTGAATGCTCAAATCATGTCCCAAATAAACTTGTATCAATTCCAAAATGTAAAAAGTTCGTGCAATATTCTTTTCGGCCCAAATTCGACTATAAAAATTCACACGAACGCCTATAAACAAAACACCTTTAGACTTCTCCAAATGATCGCAAAATTTATATGTGATCAAAATACGTCAAATATGAGTTCCCAGAAAAATTTCATAAATTTTGAAGTATTTTAGCTATTTTTCCCAAATTAACGTCCCAATTCGGTAATAAATTCGCCAAATATTCTCGGATGGTCGAAAAATTACCAAATTTAAACAGGGACTCAATGACATGGTTCCTGATATCCCTGAAAATTTTCAAGTCCTAATAATATGCACATCATAACCTTAACCTAAGCAGCCCGTAAGCGAGTGTTTCGGCATTACTTTAGCGGGTTTGGCTCGTTTCCGACTTTCTAATCAACTTTTCAAGATCTTGTGCTCCTATGTAGGCTAGATACAATTCCTATATCATAAACCAAGCAGGTTTCATCAATAGAACAGCCCTTTAACTTAGGGTTTTGGCTAATGCACAAAAACGAACTTTTTAACCGTAAAAACGCTGTTTCAACCCTTTAATCCGTGTTTATGGCCAAACAAAATAGGTTCCTTACCATGTGTATGATCATAACATGTTTATTGACCATTTTTAGGATTTTTACATGGTTAGGAATGATTTTTAGCAATTAAGACATGTTTTTATGGTATTAATCAAGGTTAAACAAGTTTAAAAGCAACTTATTTAAGTTGTTACCTTAGGGTTTTGGAAGATTTATGGAAAAATGACTTGCAGCTGCTTGGACTCCAGTTTTTTATCAAGTGAAATGAATTAAAAGCTTAGGTAACAGGTTTTATAAAAAAAAATGGGATGTGGGGTGGCTGGCCGATCGGGATTGCTTATGGGCTCCCTTTGGGCTGTTTTGGCCCAATGTTTTGATTTCTCAAGCCCAAATACGAAAAGCCCAGTCCAAATTTAGTTCGGGTTCGGTTTTTGGCGCAAAAAACTTATCGGGTGCGTTAAACAATGCGAAAATGTGTGTTTTTCGGCTAGTTTTGTGTAAAATTATAAAAACATACTATATGTTTGTAAAAATCAAAAATATTTTCACGGATCGCTTAAAACATTTCAAATAAGTGTTTGGTAAATCTTTTTCGGCTTAACGGATGATACAATGCTTGGTTTGTAACTATCTTTCGCTTTAAATCTATAGCGGGTAGTTAAACGAGCATGTTTTCATTTAACTTGTTTGCTATCAAACTAAGGCCATATTACTAATATTTTAGCTTGTATAGATCGTATATCACTTATAGATGCCCCCCCGGGATTTCTGGGTCATAACCCGACTCGTTCGGTTAATCGTTCGTTTGTTACACAAAAGGCGTTTATTTGCTTAATCGGTAAATACGTACTGAGGTATACCTTGTTTTGGCTCAAATGTCACATGTTAATTTTATTATCGTGAATTTAATTCTTTTTTTTTAATGAAAGTTTGTATATCATACGCAACAATAAACCTTTTAAAGGTTTCGAACCCGGGTCTCATGGTTGTGAGGAATTGAGTTTAACCAGTTGAACTAGAAGGATATTCATTTAAGAGTTAAGAATCATTATATATATATAATACTTCAAGTTCATCTTCTTCACATGAAGAACATAAACCCTAATAATTCAATCTCAGTTTCTGTTTCATGTGTGTTTAAATTAGTATAGGGTTTTTGTTTATTGGATCAAAACTAATCAAAAACATGTTACAATTACCTCAAAAGGTGTTGATTTGGTGAAGAACAAGAACTCGCCGGAGCCGAAGCTTTGCCAGATTATTACGACTATTGTAGAGAGAATTAGAGGGAAAGAAGGTTATGAGCGAGTTGTAACAAGGCTTAGGTCCCTATTTATACAACTAATCGGAGCGTATACGCGTCAATGCATTAATGTGATTTACCCGGATTTTCTGGCGACGATTACGGGGTGATTTACGGATGTTAAATGCAATTAAATAGTTGGTTAATGTTTTATATTGACGGAGAAACGCGTTTACATATTTATTTGGTTAAAACGACGAAGTTTGGTGGTGTTTGGGTCACCTCCGGCGCTGCTTCCGGCGGCCGGAGGGTGGCCGGAAAAACGGGGGTGGGGGTGGGGAGGCGGGTAGGGTTTTATTTTAATATAAATTGAATTAAAAATGTTACACTATTAGCCCCTGAAGTCTAAAGAACCTTTAAATGATAATATAAATATCTTTTAAGTTAAATAAAGTTTTCAAGTTTACATTTTTTAACCCTAAACTTTATAATTAAATTAAATAGTCTTCGGTTTTACGTGTTTAACCCGTGCGGCTTGATTACTTTAAGGCTCGGGAATTTATAAATACTTGAATGACAACGAACATCGAATAATGAATATTAAATGTCAAGAATCACTTTATTAAAATATTTAGTACATCGAAACGACCCAACGGGTCGGGTTTACAAATACGAAAACGAATTGAAAAACTGACGAATGTCACAGCATTCCCTACTTTTGAAAATTTCGTCCCGAAATTAGGTTAAAGAATCCATATCAAACAAATGGGGATACTTAGTTCGCATTTGGTCTTCCCGTTCCCAAGTAAATTCAGCGCCTCGTTTAGATTCCCAACGAACCTTTACCAACGGTATACGGCTACGTTTGGTCTCTTTGTCCATGCGGTCCATGATTTCCACCGGCTTCTCAATAAAGTGCATAGATTCATCGATGCGCACTTCGTCAAGTGGTATGTGGAGATTTTCTTCGGCTAAGCATTTCTTAAGGTTCGACACATGGAACGTCGGATGAATATTCGCGAGTTCTTGCGGAAGTTCAAGAGTATAGGCCACGCTACCAACACGATTGAGAATTTTGAAAGGTCCAACATATCGAGGAGACAGTTTTCCCTTCTTACCGAAACGAACAACACCCTTCCAAGGAGATACCTTGAGAAGAACACGATCACCAACATTAAACTCGAGAGGTCATCGACGATTATCCGCGTAGCTCTTTTGGCGACTACGAGCGGCTAAGAGATTTTGTCGAATTTGTGCGATTCGATCAGTGGTCTCTTGGACAAGTTTGGGACCGGTGATTTGGGTTTCACCAATCTTGTTCCAACAAATCGGAGAACGACACTTACGACCATTGAGTGCTTCGAATTGAGCCATAACGATGCTCGTATGAAAACTGTTATTGTAGGAGAACTCAACCAAATGAAGATGAGAATCCCAGTTTCCACCAAAATCCAAAACACAAGACCTAAGCATATCCTCAAGCGTTTGAATCGTCCGCTCGGATTGCCCATCGGTTTGAGGGTGATAGGCGGTACTAAGGTTCAAACGAGTTCCCAACGCGGTTTGCAAAGATGACCAAAAGTGAGAAGTAAAACGACTATCACGATCGGAAATAATACGCAAGGGTACACCATGATGACACACGATACGTTGAACATATATTTGAGCGAGTTGATCAACCGAGAATTTTTCATTGATCGGAATGAAGTGCGCGGACTTAGTCAAACGGTCAACAATAACCCAAATTCCATCGTGGCGGTTTCGAGTGGTTGGAAGTTTAAACACGAAATCCATGGTCACATCTTCCCATTTCCAAATCGGGATGTGCAGTTGCACGTGTAAACCAGATGGTCGCTGATGCTCGGCCTTAACTTTAGCGCAAGTAAGGCACCTTGCGACGTACAATGCAATGTCTTTCTTCATACCGGGCCACCAAAATGTGGACCGTAAGTCGAAACACATCTTATCCGCACCGGGATGAATAGAATATCGCGACTTATGAGCTTCGTCCATGATGAAAGTACGAAGATCGTCACGATTGGGAACCCACAAACGATTAAGGTAATACAACAAACCATTACGCTTAGTTTCGAGTTGAAGCTCAGCGCCACAAGACATTTCGTCGTGCATATTACCCTCGGTGACTGAGACATGTTGAGCTTCAAAGATTCGGAGTTGGAGATCGGTTTGGACGGTCATACTATGAAGCAAGATAGATTTCACATGGGTTTTTCGGCTAAGCGCATCGGCTACAACATTCGCTTTACCGGGTTGGTAGCGAATTTCGCAGTCGTAATCACTAAGTAATTCGGCCCATCGTCGTTGCCGCATGTTTAAATCTTTTTGGTTAAAGATGTGTTGAAGACTCTTGTGGTCGGTGAATACCACACATTTTGTGCCATAGAGGTAATGTCTCCAAATTTTTAACGCAAAAACCACAGCACCGAACTCGAGATCATGCGTCTTGTAATTCCTTTCATGAACTTTGAGTTGCCATGAAGCGTAGGCGATGACTTTACCTCGTTGCATAAGGACACAACCGAGGCCTTGATTAGAAGCATCGCAATAGACAACAAAGTCCTCGTTGCCCTCGGGGAGAGCAAGGATCGGCGCATCGCAAAGCATACGTTTGAGAGTTTGGAATGCTTCATCTTGCTTTGGCCCCCACACGAAAGGCTTATCTTTGTGAGTCAAAGCGGTTAGGGGCAAAGCGATCTTGGAAAAATTGAGGATGAAGCGACGATAATAACCCGCGAGACCAAGAAACGAACGAACTTCGGTAGGAGAGGTTGGAGTCTTCCAATTCTTGATGGCTTCGACTTTGGCGGGGTCAACGTGAATACCCTTTTCGTTTACTATGTGCCCCAAGAACGGAATTTCGCTCAACCAGAATTCACACTTCGAGAACTTCGCGTAAAGTTGTTCCTTCCTCAAGAGATCAAAGATGGAATGAAGGTGCTTTGTATGCTCGGTTTTGGACTTAGAGTATATGAGGATATCATCAATAAAGACAATAACGAATTTGTCTAAGTATGGCTTGCACACGCGGTTCATGAGGTCCATGAATATCGCGGGTGCATTGGTTAACCCAAAGGGCATAACCCTAAACTCGTAATGTCCGTATCGAGTCCGAAAGGCGGTCTTGGGTACATCATCTTCATGCACGCGTAGTTGATGATAACCCGAACAAAGATCAATCTTGGAGAAGCAAGAAGCTCCTTGAAGTTGATCGAAGAGATCATCGATGCGAGGCAAGGGGTAACGATTCTTGACCGTAAGCTTGTTGAGCTCGCGGTAGTCGATACACATACGGAAGGAACCATCTTTCTTCTTGACGAACAAAACGGGTGCGCCCATGGAGACGAACTAGGGCGAATGAACCCTTTTTCCGAAAGTTCTTGGAGTTGGGTAGACAATTCTTGCATCTCGGATGGTGCAAGACGGTAAGGAGGCTTCGCAATCGAAGTTGCACCAGGCACAAGATCGATGCGGAACTCGATTTCTCGAACGGGAGGAAGACCAGAAACGTAATCGGGAAACACTTCAGGATACTCGCGAACAACCGGAATGTCTTCGATCTTTTTCTCCTTCTTTTCAACAACGTGAGCCACGAACGCTACATACTTCTTGCGCAAGTATGTTTGGGCTTGAAAACAAGTTATGAGGTTAAGACTCGAAGGAGAAGGCTTTTCACCGATAACACGAAGGGTTTGACCATCGGTAATCGGAATACGAATTATCTTCTCGAAGCAAACAATTTCGGCACGGTGAGAGGACAACCAATCCATGCCTACTATGATGTCGAAACTTCCCAATTGCATCGGGATGAGGTCGATTGAGAACGTGTGGTCATTAAGATTCATCTTGCAACTTCGAATAACAGAGTCGATCGTCACGGATTTACCATTCGCTACTTCAACAGTGTATGAGCTCTTAAGTCTAGATCGGGGCTTAGCAAGCAATGACTCAAATTCAAAAGACACAAAACTCATATCGGCACCGGTATCAAATAAAATGGTAGCAAAGTGGTCGTCTACAAGAAACGTACCGTTCACCCCATCGCCGTTTTGTTGCGCTTGGTGGGCATTCATCATGAAAGCACGCCAACGGTTATCTTGAGGAGCTTGAACGGCTTGAGTGACTTGAGCGGCTTGAGCCTCATGAGGTGCAAGTGCTTGAATAGCTAGCAATGGTGGAGCTTGATTAGCCATCAATTGAGGAACTTGTGGCTGAATCGCTTGGTAGGCTTGGTAAGCTTGGAGCTGGATTTGCGGAGCAGGAGCCAGCCGAAGTGTGTTCACGTTTGCGAGTCGTGGACACGCACTACGAAAGTGGCCAAGTTCACCACAATTATAGCAAGCCCGCATTTGGTTAATGGGTTGGATGTATGGCATGGGTCGGGGGTTTGGTTGAGCAGCCCTCGGGGGAGCCGCTATGGTGGTTTCACGACAAGTGGGGCTAAGATGCCCGTTACGGTTGCAACGGGTGCATTGTCGGCAAGAGGCATAGGCGGGATGGTGACGTTGGCAGGTGCTACAAAACGGGTGAGGTCTTCCATAGGGTTTCTTGAGAGGTGGCATGGGGTTGGCTTGGGTTGAAGGTGCGGGTTGTTGGGTTAGCGCGTAGTTCTTGCGCTTCTTGTTGCGGTTGTGGGAGGAGTATGCGGGTTTGGATGATTCCAGTTTGGGTTCTTTGGGTTCAGCAGCGGGTCTTTCGATCGGTTTCTTGGATGACTTTAATGTCAAAGTCCCGGCTTTGACATGGTTGTCGGTTAGGGTTGCGGCTAGTTTAATCGCATCGCCAAGTTTCTTAGGCGAACTACTAAAGACACTATCTTGGATTTGCCTTGGTAGTCGCCTAATGTATTTCTCGATGGCACGCGAGGTAGGGGTAACAAGATGCGACACTAGCACGCTCAAATCGTTGAAACGGGTAGTGTAAGCCAAGTGCTCACCGCCCTCTTGTTTGAGGTTCCAAAACTCAGCCTCCAAATTCATGAGCTCGTTTAGAGGACAAAACTCTTGGGTCATAAGATCCTTCAATTCGTTCCATGGCAAGGCCATGGCAGCTTCAACACCACGGGTCGACTTTTCCTTGACCCACCATGTAAATGCGCTTCCTCGAACATACCTGTAGCGAATCGGGTTCGCTTATCATCAGGACATTCAATTTGGTAAAACACGCTTTCCATCTTTTCGTACCACTGAAGTAGGGCAGTGGCACCTTGAGTTCCGTTAAACTGGTAGGTTTAGCATCAGTAAAGTTCTTGTAGGTTACAACGGGAGCTGAAGGTGGGGGAGGAAGAGGGTTAACGTTGGCCATGATGTTCTGGTGCATCTGGTTCATGATATTAGGGAGGACCGCGGTCAAGTGCTTGGTAATCTGGGATGTTATCTTGCTGCTAGATGATCGACACTTAAGGTTGCGAGAAGCCATTCTGCGAACAAGGGTGACGAAAATCGTGAGACTCGGAATAGTGCATGATATACATAAAGAAAATAAATCTTTTGTAACGTTTGTTAAAATATAAAAATCATAAATACAATAAGTTTTGTGAGAAACTTAGAGTTTTTCATGAACCACCATGGACTCTTGTGTTTCAACACAACATCGAAATTTCGAAAGTAAATCAAACCAAAAGCTGGCTATTCGTGTATCACCACGACTTGACAGACTTTCGGTTAAAACACATTGTAAAACATAGAGGGTCGGAGTCACACGTTGCATGAACCACCATGACTTGTATGACCCCTAAGAGTGCAACCATATCCTTATCACAAAGAGGACATGATCACGGTTGAAAACATAAAGTGGTGAATCGTATGGCGTTTGGTGTAGTATGCTTTGGCCTAATAAGTTTCATGCCCTTCCCGAACTCTCCATGTAAGCAACCAGGTCCCGCGGCTGATTGGGATTTATGCGCATTGCTTATCCTTAGGTTTCATGAACCTTGGTGTCAAGAGTTCGGGAAACAAGCATGTCCCCCTTCCAGTTAGTACATACCCGCCATGACGAGTCATCTTTATGCAGAGAATTATCGAACACCATAATAGAAATTGATTTGAAAATTTTTGCTTTTAAGCATAAGCCTTGGACTTGTGTGTGCTTTGTGTACATGAGGCGTAAACGAATTAAGCAATATAGCAATAATAATAAGTGCGTTCAAACAATCAAATAAAGGCCCACATAATTTTCTAATCATGCAACCTAAACAATTTAAACAATTAAGCTATAGCTAAACTAGAACACTACGTCTAATGTCCTATCTTATAGCCACGGCTCTGATACCAATCTATAACACCCCGGCTTAAGCGGAAACGCCCGAGTGTGACGTACAGATTGCTTAAACACACGTGGCACTATTAAGTGACCATAATAACATTAATTCATTTAATAAGCCAAGTAACACAAGTTCGAAAGTAACAATACAAGTTCAAACCAAAACATAACCATAACAATAGTTCTTTTATTGAAATACCCTAAGTAACCTAAGTGTCTTCAATACTCCAACCTCTAATCACGGTACCTGTAACATATTGTGGTTTCCTTTATTATATAGGTTAGATGGGTCTAACTCAATTAAATCAACGTCTACTTATAGTGCGATGTATCTAAATTCTTTGTTATATTGAGTTTTGACTATGCAAGGACCCCTCCTCCATTACACTTGTGTGTGTGGCTATTACAACGATGCATCCAATTTACATATATTGTTGTCGGACATTTACAAAATGGACGCAGTTACCCTTTACTCTTAAAGCTCATGCCATTGATCAATCATATAGTTAGTCAGAAATATGTTGTGAATCTTTTGCGAGATATGGCAAAGGACTGGAGAAATTTGAAAGCTATTATAAGAATACTAGATTTTATCCCCCGTATTACGGAGGTTGTTTTATATTATTCGTTTTTTAATATTTATATATGTATTTTTGGATTTTAATTTTATTTATTGTAAGAAAGCTAATAATTAATATACTTGAGATTTGATGATAAAATGGTTTCACAAATAAATTATATGTTATAATCCGGTTTAAAAGCTATCTGGGTTTTGTGATACCCATTACCCGTTTATTTTCTTTATTATAAAATTGTTTCTTAATTATAAATAATATCTTTTTTTAATAAAATAGGATATTAATTTCCAGCATATCCCTATTTTATAGGATTTTCATATCAAATATTTTATAATATTAATTTTTAATATAATGAGATGTTATAACCCGTTTAAGAGCTATCTGAGTTTTGTGAGACCTTTACCCGTGAATTCGGGTCAAATGCGTGAGAAACCTTAATTTACAAATAAAACAATCTGATGACTTGAGAGAATTGTTGTTTTATATTTTTCGCTTTTTAATATTTACTTTTTTGGATTTTAATTTTCTTTATTGTAAGAAAATTAATAATATACTTAGGGTTTGATGATGAAAGGGTTTCATAAATAAATGATATACTATAATCCGTTTAAAAGCTATCTAGATATGGTGACCCATGACCTGCTTATATTTTTTATTATAAAATTATTTATTAATTATAAATAATATCTTTGTCTTTTTAAATTGGATATTAAATTTTAGTATATAAGATTAATTTTTAATTTAATGAGATATTATAACCCGTTTAAGAGCTATCTGGTTTTGGTAAGACTCATACCCATGAATTTGGGTTAAATTAATGAGAGGCGTCTATTTATTAAATCGCCAATCTGGTGGCTTTCATAAAAAGAAAGAGCGACCACATCACGACACATAGGATTTTAAAGGTTTCGTTTATATATATTATAGATGTGTTATGAGAGGGGTGAAAGGTGCAAATTCATACATATAAGCAATAAAGGGCAAATAAACTTAGCATATTTTACATTCAAATACAAGTATTATGGTGGAGTGAAATGATTGGTTGTTTTATTAATTAAAAATTAAATTAAAAAAAGAAAAAAAAACTCACGATTCTTTAACATCCGCCATCGAATTGACGAACTCTTAGGGCGCCCCTTCATGAAAAGAGTATACCACAACATCCACTAACACAGTGGAGGAGTAGTTGCTTGGGAACAAAATACTAAAACTTTTGAAAATCATAACTCTTTAATTTTTATTAACTTTTGAAGAATTTGGTGGTGGAAGCTTGAAAGAGAGTGCTTGAAATCAAAATACGATTTGATCAAGGTTTAGGTTTTAAGCAGGGATGAGTGGGTACTGGTACCAATTTTTTTAAATTCTTAGTACCAGTACCGAAATGTTCGGTTCTGTGCTGATATTGAAGGCAAAATTCGGAAATTACCAGTACCGAAAACTCAAAACTTAATATCGTTTCGATACCAATACTGAATCAATATCAGTACCTGTTTTGCTCGTCCCTAGTTTTACTTTTAAGAGAGTTGTAAACATATATTTATTAAAGCAGTGTAGAATACAAATGGAATGCTTAAAATAGTTAAACGTGATGATAAATGTGGAAATCTTTTTTTTTTCTTTCTTTCTTTACTTAATCATTGTTGAAGAAACACTAAGTGAACCCTGGACATATTATAGATAATCTGGGGGTTAAGTAATGTTTCCCACGGATGAGGTCCAGCAGAGAAGGTTGTTCTTCAGGGGACCTGCAAAACAGACACCGTAAGCTCGTCACTGAGAAGGGGGGGGTTCCTCCTTGTGATCACCCTCCGGCGTGAGAATCAGACTAGATTGCTCTGAATATAAGTGTATATTAAGAGATTGCTAGATAAGATTGAGATATCAGATGATGTCCTTACCATTCCAAGGTGTTGGAGTATTTATAGCCGAGGGTAGGTTTCCAAGCAGGTACAGCCGGCTGAATAGTATTCCTGTTCTACCAACAGTGGACTATGCACAGGCCATGCTGGTTGGTGGATAGGTTACGGCCAACAGTAATAAGGTCGGCTGTATACTGTTCCTTTACTGCCGGCTACGCACTGTTCCACCAACTGTAGGCTGCGCACGTCCCCTCGTAAGGGTTGGTGAGTAGGCAGCGGCTAATAGTGACAAACAGTACTAGAAGGGTGCTCCTCCTCGTATTGTTGTCGGTGAGCTGTCACCCTGTGATTGGTTCATGGGCTGCTCTGGTCAATTTGTCTGTTCCGCCCATACCTTAGTAGGTATAGTACGAAAGACCTTCCAGAAGCATACGGACTGGCTCACTTGGGCGGGAGTATTCCCGCCTTGCTCATTCCTTCATGTGACTACTGAAGTAGCTAACACCTTGTGCGTGTAGCCTTGCTGTTAGTGCGGGTAGCCTTCCCTGATGGCTTGTATCCGCAGCTGTGGGAACATGCGGGGTACTTCACCATTGGGAGGCTTTCCCTGCGGGTACAGCTGGCGTACTGCGCGTAAGGTTCTTTAAGCATGGTGGGTCCTGCTGGAGCAGTTGGTCACTGCGCAGACGTCCCTGTTTTAGGTGAGTCTTGCGGGTCCAACTGGGCTCTGCTGGGACCTACCTCTTCAAGTCCCCCCAGTCCAATGTTCTTCTCATGAATTATTAATAAGTGAGGTGAACTTTTGGACTTAGCTAAGGGTTTTGAAAAGGGTTTAGTTTTTAGGTTTTCCGTGGTGATTCTTCCCGCGGTTTTCCTGATGTCACGCAGAAATTCCCGACTTTTCTGCTTGATCTTTGGGTATGAAGCGGGTAGGTTTGTAACCTCCTCGCACATCAGGAGCGTTGAGTCCCATTTGTGTGGATTCTCCATGGGGTCTTGGTAGTTTTCAACATAGTGATCAATTATGCTAAAACCACCAATTCCATCTTGGAGTTTCAAACAATATAGTTCTCGACGTTCCCGTCATGCGGGGATGTTATTCCCGTTTCCGCAAGCATTGCCCAGAAGATCCTTCTTGGTTTGGATTCCCTGCAGAGTGCTAAGTATGTGAAGGGTTTTGCCTTGACACTGTACCCGCACTTGTCTTACGGTTACTTTATTTCCAAGGTATTCCTGGCGTCAATTCCCTGCGGGTGCTAAGTATGTGAAGGGTTTTGCCTTGACACTGTACCCGCACCCGTCTTATGGTTACTTGGTTGCCAATGTAAGGGGTATTTTCCCGCTTACTTTTGAATCTTTTTGAATTTTGAATTTCGAAATTCGAAGAGTTGGTGGAAAGAGGAACAGTCCAAACATCTGAAACGTCGTGCGACGGTTTCTTCTGACTGTGTCAGGACGTGCAGGAAGTTATGGTGACGTGACAGTACATGGTCATTCCAGACGCTTTTTCAGGCGCGTGGGCGCGATTTTTCGGGCGCGTGGCCGCGAAATTAATGGTATGCGTCCTGTCAACAGCTGTTGCCAGCTTGCTTTTTGCCACGTGTCATAGTTTCATTGCACTTTCGTTTTCTCTCTCTTCCGCATTAATTTCATCGCATTAATTGCGATTAGTATATAAAGGGGGAGAGGGTTCTTTGTAATCCACACTTTCAATCTTCTCTTCATCTTTTAAGCGATTTCCGGTGAATACTCATCCTTTTCAGGCAAGCATTCTCTCGAAATCGCTTTCTTCTTTCCTTCACAAGATGTC
Source organism: Bidens hawaiensis (assembly GCF_021521415.1). Taxonomy (NCBI): domain Eukaryota; kingdom Viridiplantae; phylum Streptophyta; class Magnoliopsida; order Asterales; family Asteraceae; genus Bidens; species Bidens hawaiensis. Next base: position 81,439 of record NW_027495341.1, on the reverse strand, counting down.
TCGTGTTATTGATTCTACAGCTGATGACAAGAGTACTGCTGGTGAGTGCCAGTGTGCTCTGCCTGGCGATCTATATCGGTACGTCGTCAGGAAGTTCATGCTCGAGTCTCTCGAGCCTGAGTTTCCTGAACCCCACCAGACTGTATACGATGCCCCCAGAGGCAAGATCGGGGTTTATGATGCATTCTTTGTCTATGGGAATCTTAGGTTCCCGTTGACAAAGTTTGTTTACCGTGTCCTTGAGAGGCACGGTGTTCATTTGACCGAGTTGCACCCCATGGCGATCGCCAAGATTCGCCACTTCGAGTGGGTGTGCCGGATACTGGGCGTTGAGCCCTATGTTGACCGCCTGATGACCTTCTACACTTGGAGGTGCATCCAGGGGTGGTACACATTGACAACCCGGATTAAGGGTTTAAAGATCTGCGCGACCGAGCGCAGTCTTCGCGCGTGGAAGAGGGAGTTCTTCTTCATATCCGCCCGCGCCATCCCCATTGCCATGAAATTCAAGAACGGGCAGGCACTTCCCAGCCTTCACGCCTCCAGCTACCAGGAGGCGGAATGGTTTGCCAAGATATCTCGGGTCCAATCTCCGGTTTACCGGTTTTCGGAGTCCGGGATGGTGATGCTGGGGATGAGCCGGGTGTGGAAGGAGGCTGATGCGCACATGATTCCAATCGTCCTCGAATACGGTTCGAACTCTGTTCCTTACGGTATGCCTTTTTCCCTTTTGTTGATTTTGATTTTCTTCTAACTTCTTTCCTGTTTATTTCAGAGGGGAACGACCTGCAGTCGCTCCTTAATCCGCGGGAGGCTGATGGTCCCGCCCGGATGGGTACTCGTGCTCTAGTCGAGAACGAGTTGCCCATCCTAGAACAAACGGCGGATCGGTTCGTGGAGGTCTATCCGCTAGGCCATGAGATCCTTAGCGCCCGTCGGCCAGGTAAGGCGCTCTTCGACCCTCGACCCCTCAATGTTGAAACCTCTGCTGGAATTCCTCTAATCGTATGTTCTGATGAGGAATCCGCAGATGGTCCTCCGTTGGTGCGGAAGAAGAAGGCTGCCGGCGGGAAGGGGAAGGAGAAGGCCTCCACTGCCGATCCAGCGCCTCGGTCTGATTCGGAGACCGAGAGCGAAGAGGTGGCGGGGAATCCCGGTGGTGATAAGACCACCGCTCCGGAGGTTGCGACTGTCACCTCCGGAGAGCCAAAGAAGACGACGGTGACCGGCGCAAAGAGGCCGGCTCCATCGGGTCCGTCCCCGCCTCTCCGTACCTTTAGGCTCAAGAAAACCCGTAAGTACAACTTTCCTTTAGCTTTTATCTTCATAGCTTAATCCTTAGTCTTTTAACAATTTTCTTCTTTACGCAGGCGTGGATGTTGGCGCATTCCAGGGTGAAGGGCCGAGTAGTACCTCTCCGCCAATGACGGTAGGCTTGGTCAGCCTACCTGAGGCGTCGACCCAGGCGCCTGCGCCTGCTTCCCCTGGATCAGTTGCTCACTCCTTTGAGCCGACTGTTCCAGCCGAGATGACGTCACTGCCGGCTGTGAGTGCGATTTTTACAGCATCATTCACCGAGCCGGCGGTTACCATTGCTGCGGATTCCGCGGCAGCGACCGCGGCGGCGACCACGGCAGCTGCTACCATGCCCCCGCCATCGGCAACGGCGGCCGGTCCATCAGGTACGCATGGGGCTTCCCGCCAATCTTTGCCACCTTCCCATCTGCCTGACCTCTTGGATGGATTTCCTTTGGGTTCAGGTGATGGGTTCGGCGGCTATCGGCCTGTTATTGACCCTACAGGTGCGTAGGGTTCTTCTGGCCCATTTTATACATATATATTTTATCATCTTTTCCTAACTGCTTTGTGTTTTTTGCAGTGTCGGATTCCAATGAAGTGTATGTTCCACGATGGAACATTCGCCGAGGAACAACCCTTCGCACCCCTGTGGAGTGCGTGGAATGGGCTCGTCACGCTGCTCCCAGTGGTGCGTTGGGGGAAGCCATGGCTAGCTACCAGGAGGGTAGACTAACCAATGAGCTTCGGGTTCTCCTGGCCCGTATGCAGCCGCGCGTCGAGCTGCTTTGTCGTGAAAACGACAAGTTAAAAGCAGCTCGCCTCAAGGAAGTAGCTCAGGCGCGGGCTGCCCGGGAGGAGAACCAAAAACTTGCCGCAGTGGCTGCGGAGAAGGAGAAGGCCTTCAAGGCCCTCGAGGTTGAAGTTCAGGCTCGACTCGAGGCCCGTTCCAAGGCTGCCCAAGCTGTTAATGAACAGCTTCGGGTGGCTAAGGAAACTGCGAGGAACGCAACCGAGAGGGCCACCAAGGCTGAAGCTGTTGCTGAGCCTCTGCGCGTGGAGAATGAAGAACTTAAAGCCAAATTAGAGGCTCTCCAGCAGGCTCATGATGCCTTGGCGATGGAAGACGCCAAAAAGCTCCAGGAGATCTTGGACCAGAGGGGGGTGCTTGACCATACCGAGCGGAAGCTAAAGGGCGTCGAAGAGGCTGCGGCTAAAGAAGTGTTGCTTGCCAACCTTAACAAGAGTGAAGCAGAACGCGCCCGTAACGAAGCTCAAGCTGCCCTCCAAGAAGCTCTGGCTGCCAAGGAATGGCTTCTTCGAGAAGCGTTGTCTCAGGTAAACTTTCATGTCTTTACGCTCTTCTTTGTAAATAGAAAGGGTGTTGACACTTGTATATTTTCTTATGTAGGTTGTGCATCGGGTCTTCTCAGAGACATCTTACGACGATGCTATGAGCGCAGCCCTCAACGCTTCTCACGAGGATGGGGAACGGGCCGGCTTCCTGCTTGGTCTAGGGTTCGTTGAGAAAGGCGTCCCGCCTTCCAACTTCCCTTTGTATAATGTGGATACTGAAGCTGCTTATGACCAAGCAGTGAACCAGTATGCTGCCTTCCCGCATCCGGTGGTGGAGAAGGTGAATGAAGTTGCTGCTGCTGATGATGGGCTAGCTATCCTTAAGGCTTTCCTTGAACAGCCACGCTCTACTGACGGCGCTGGTCCAAGTGGAAGTGGCCCTGAAGCCTGATCCTGAAGATCCCTTCCCGCTGCTAGGATAGATTTAGTTTGTATAGATTTACTTTCTTGTAGGCGGGTAGTTACCCGGCCATTCTTGTAACGAATATTTATGAAATACAAATCTTTGTGCGGGTAAGACCGCTTCTTTCATTGGATTCCTTGCTTTGTAAACGTTATGACTTGCATACTTTAGTTTAAATTAGCAATTTTCCAAGTGTTTAGAATAAGTTAACCTTTGAACGTGGTAAATAGGTGTGAAGTTTTGCTTCCTCTTCCGTGATTGTGCGGGTAGGACCGTCACTTGCACGTAGTAGGATGGCTAAACTTTACCATCTGACCTGCGTGTAGGTTTTCCTCATCTTTTGAGGATAAGTTAACCTTTGAACGTGGTAGATAATAGGTGTGAAGTTTTGCTTCCCCTTTCGTGATTGTGCGGGTATGACCGTCACTTGCACTTAGTAGGATGGCTAAACTTTACCCATATCTGACCTGCGTGTAGGTTTTCCTTATCCTTTTTAGGATAACCTTAGAACGTGGTAGATGATAGGTTGAAGTTTTGCTTCTTTGTTCGTGATTGTGCGGGTAAGACCGTCACTTGCACTTACAAGGATGGCTAAACTTTACTTACATCTGACCTGCGTGTAGGTTTTCCTTATTTTTAACGTTGTGTTTATGCGGGTTTTGCCGCCTTCCACACGTAACGACTTACTTCTTCCCCATTTATGCGGTGAATACCGGCACCAGTGTGGGAAGTTCATAAGTATAAAAGTAAAGTTAACACATTATGAAAGGAGAATCATTTCCATTAGAAGTGGCTCTAGGCCTTTTCTTTACAAGTTTTGGAATTGATCTACATATAACATTTGCGTAATTGAGCTCCATTCCATGTTCTTGGGATGGGAGTGCCATCGAGCCTTTCGAGCCGGTATGCGCCCTTTCCCAGGACTTTTTTGACAATGTATGGCCCTTCCCAGACCGGGGCCAGCTTTCCTGGGCGTTCTTGGTTCGAAGCCTCGTTGTTACGCAGTATGTAGTCTCCTACTTTGAAGTTGCAGAGTTTTACCCGCGTGTTGTAGTACTTTTGCATTTGTCGCTTGTAGTTCTCTTCACGCACTGCGGCTAAGTCTCTGCGTTCCTCGGTTAGCATAAGATCCAACCGTCTTTCCGCATCATTGTCTTCTGGCTGAATCAAGACCCTTGGTGAGGGTAAACCAATCTCGACCGGGACCATGGCTTCAGTGCCATAAGTGAGGCTGAACGGGGTTTCTCCCGTACTGGCTTTCTTCAGCGTTCTGTTTGCCCAAAGGACGTGCGGAAGCTCGTCCACCCAGCCGGATCTGTGTTCCAAGAGTCTTTTCTTGATGCCTTCGACGATGCTCTTGTTTGCTCTTTCCACCTCACCATTACCTTGCGGGTGTGCCACTGAGGTAAAGGTGTGGGTGATTTGAAGTTCTTTCAGCCACTGTTGTAGCTTCTTGTCAGCAAAGTTGGTGCCGTTATCGCTCACCAAATTCTGGGGAATGCCGGTGATCATCGCTACACCCTCGGCTGTTGGCCATCCCATCATGCCGTGGACTGAGGATACCACGGCGTTGAATCTTGCCATCCCGTCTCTCCCGAAGAGAATGTCGTATGTGTGGTGTGGTTTCCTCATCACGACAAAGTCCACATCTTCTGTGCGGGAGTGTTTCCCATCCGTAAGAGTGACAGGGAAAGATAGGATACCCAGGGGGGTGTTTGTGCTGCCATCGATGCACAGATCGTTTCCAGGCGTTCCTTGTCTTCGTCATCAAGCTTGTCGAAGAACTGCCTGTACATCACCGTCGACGATGCGCCGTTGTCAGCAAGAGTGCGGGAGGTGATGTAGTGCCCCAGCTGGCTTTTGATGACGATAGGGCCTTCTTTGCTAGGTCCTCCTGGTACTCGCGGGAAGCGCACCTCAGCTTCCTTCCAAGCACATGGTTCTGGCGTTCGCCTTTTTCTTCCTCTAATGTTACCATGAACCATGTTGATGCTGATGTCAACGGGCTTTCGTCCGTTGCCTCGGTACCGGTTGTCGTTCCGTCATCCCTTCTTGATTGATGCCACCAGGTGTGCCAGTCTTCCATCCTTGACGAATGCTTCAATAATATCCTTCAAGGATGTACACTCTTCCGTACCATGACCTTTTGTCCCGTGAAAGTCACAGGATTTGCTCTGATCCGCATTAGGTCGGTGCCGGATTACTGGAGCTTTTGGCCACAGTAGCTTTTCAGTGGCAAATATCTCCGTGACGCTTTTGGTGAGTGGCGTCCACCGGTGCTTTTGGCTTGAAGGGTGTGTGTGATTTCTTCCGCCAACAAGAGGGCGAGAGCTGGATGAGGTGTCAAAGTTTACCCTTGACTGCCAGATACCTAGCTTCCTCTTTTTGTTCTGCCGGGTGATCCGGACATTGTTCTCTCTTGTCCTCTGCGTGTAGAGGTGTGTACTCTGGGGAAGGTCCCTTCCCAGTTGCTTCTCCGTCTCGGCAAAGCGCTTGGCCGCCGTCATGATGGCATCCCATGTTGATGGCATGCCATCCTTACCCGTCAATGTGCGGATAAGCTCCGGGTATTCGGCGCCTTGGATGAAAGCGGCGCGAACAAGATTTTCACTTACGTTGCCGAGACTTAGCTTTTTGGAGTTGAAGCGGGTGATGAAGTCTAATAAAGATTCATCCTCCTCTCTAACGCAGTTGAGGATCGTCCACTGTTCCTCAGTGTATTTCCTCTGTTGGCTGAAGTGCTGGCTGAACTTGTTCTGAAAGTCCGCCCAGTCATATATGTGGTGGACCGGTAAACGATCGAACCATGCCCTGGCCGCTCCAACCAGAGTCATCTGGAACATATAACACCACGTGGGTTCCGTCCAGTTACTGACGGTTGCCCCCGCAATGAATCTGTTCAAGTGGTCGTCTGGGTCGGATAGACCATCATAAGTGCCAATGTTAGACATTTGCTTGGCACTTCTCGGGGCGATTGCTTCCGCAATGTCCCTTGCAAACTTTGACTTTCCCGCATTTGTAGCAGTTGGCCTAAAGGTTTTTGAGAAGTCACGCGGGTTTCTCTCCGCATTTGTTGGTTTAAAAGCTTCCCCAAAATTCCTTTTTGGCTGGAAGTCCGTTTCCTTACGCTTCCCTTTCGCCTTATGGCGAGGGTTTGCGTCGGTATCGGATTCTTCTCTCTCCTCGTCTGAGTACTCGCACTCGCTGTTCATGTTGAGCTGTTGGCGAGTACTGCCGAATTCGTCAGCCTGTTGAACTGAACGCAAGCGTTCATCCAATTCAGCTTGGAACTCTCTTTGACGTGCTTCGGCCCACGCCTTCACTTGATCTAGTGTTTGGCGAGGGGCCCTCGTTCGTTTTTCCAACTGGGCATCAGTGAACCCCAGTGGAAAATTTACTGCACTTGCCCCGGCTTGGGTAGTCGGGGTAGTGTTCGTAAGATTTGTGTAACCGCCGGTGTTCCCCCCTGTTGCTGGGGTTGTGGTTACCGGGGTTTCTTGGTCGGTTACTGGCCTTGGGACCGGAGTAACGTTAACCATTTCTTCAGAAATTTTAAAAAAAAACTAAATTAGTTCTAGCTTTTTCCCACGGATGGCGCCAATGAAGAAACACTAAGTGAACCCTGGACAGATTATAGATAATCTGGGGGTTAAGTAATGTTTCCCACGGATGAGGTCCAGCAGAGAAGGTTGTTCTTTAGGGGACCTGCAAAACAGACACCGTAAGCTCGTCACTGAGAAGGGGGGGGTTCCTCCTTGTGACCACCCTCCGGCGTGAGAATCAGACTAGATTGCTCTGAATATAAGTGTATATTAAGAGATTGCTAGATAAGATTGAGATATCAGATGATGTCCTTACCATTCCAAGGTGTTGGAGTATTTATAGCCGAGGGTAGGTTTCCAAGCAGGTACAGCCGGCTGAATAGTATTCCTGTTCTACCAACAGTGGACTATGCACAGGCCATGCTGGTTGGTGGATAGGTTACGGCCAACAGTAATAAGGTCGGCTGTATACTGTTCCTTTACTGCCGGCTACGCACTGTTCCACTAACTGTAGGCTGCGCACGTCCCCTCGTAAGGGTTGGTGAGTAGGCAGCGGCTAATAGTGACAAACAGTACTAGAGGGTGCTCCTCATCGTATTGTTGTCGGTGAGCTGTCACCCTGTGATTGGTTCATGGGCTGCTCTGGTCAATTTGTCTGTTCCGCCCATACCTTAGTAGGTATAGTACGAAAGACCTTCCAGAAGCATACGGACTGGCTCACTTGGGCGTGAGTATTCCCGCCTTGCTCATTCCTTCATGTGACTACTGAAGTAGCTAACACCTTGTGCGTGTTGCCTTGCTGTTAGTGCGGGTAGCCTTCCCTGATGGCTTGTATCCGCAGCTGCGGGAACAGGCGGGGTACTTCACCATTGGGAGGCTTTCCCTGCGGGTACAGCTGGCGTACTGCGCGTAAGGTTCTTTGAGCATGGTGGGTCCTGCTGGAGCAGTTGGTCACTGCGCAGACATCCCTGTTTTAGGTGAGTCTTGCGGGTCCAACTGGGCTCTGCTGGGACCTACCTCTTCAATTGTTGTAAGAAGAATCAAATGCAAGTTATGAAAGGTCATTGACACCATAATCGAATAGATTGACCGTCACAAGAAGAAAGTTGAACCAAAGAAGGCAAAGACAACTCTAAATGCAGTGACATTTTTATATGACATAATAGCCATTTTCGTCCCTGTGGTTTGTTATTTTTGTCACTTCAGTTCAAAGTTTGAAATTTTGTTAATTTAGTCCTTATAGTTTTAAACATTAGCCAATAACGTCCCCCCGTCTAACGGCATCCAACTATGCCGTTAGTTTTAGGGGTATTTTTGTCTCTCTTATTTATATTTAGTTAATGGTCAGTTTCGTCCCTATGGTTTGATACTTTTGCTACTTCAGTCCAAAGTTTGAAATTTGTCAATTTTATGTTTAATTTATTCAGTTTTTTTTTTTTTGCTACTTTTGCTACTTCAGTCCATGATGGAATTCATTGGTAAAGTGGTCAGGGTAATTCCCTAAAACCGAACTATACCGAAAAAACTAAAATCGTTTCTCTGATTAATGCATAATAGTTGGGGTTTAGAAATTAACATATCGTAGCAAACATCTGGGTCAAAATCAACATCAGGAGGTCGAATATCCTGCATTTCCATGTTTGCTCAAGAAAATCAATGCACTAAATCGCATATGTGTTCTTCAAATCGTGGTATTGTTCTTGAATTCGTCGAATTCAACCCTAGAATTGTAGTCGATATGAAGAATTCAAGAACAACACCACAATTTGAAAAACACACATGTGATCTAGTGTATCGATTTCTTAAGCAAACATGAAAATGCGGGATATTCGACCTCTGATATGATTTTGACCAAGATGTTTGCTACAATATGTTAATTTCTAAACCGTAACTATTATGCATTAACCAAAGAAACGATTTTATTTATCGGTATAGTACGGTTTTAGGGAATTACCTTGACCACTTTACCAATGAATTCCACCATGGGGGAGAGTTTAGAAAATGTCTATAAACTAAATACGAGGGGGGAATGATTATTGGTATCGACAGAGTAAACGTAAACTAGGGATGAGATTGGGATGGTACCGGTACCGACCGGTACCGATCTCGAAAATCCCGATCCCGAAATTCAGAAATTGTTTGTACCGGTACCGAAATGTTCGGTTCAGTTCGGTACCGGTATTTCGTGAAAAATTCGGAAAATACCGGTACCGTACCGATACCGAAAACTCAAAACTTGGTACCGATTCGGTACCAGTACCGGTACCAATCGGTACCCGTACCGAAAACGCTCATCCCTAACGTAAGTCCGTTTTGGTCGATGCTCGATGGTTTTGGGCTTGGATTATGCTCTTAAGGGCTATAGAAAAAAAAGAAAAAAAACTGAATAAATTAAACATAAAATTGAAAATTTTCAAACTTTGAACTGAAGTAGCAAAAGTATCAAACCACAGGGACGAAACTGGCCATTAACTAAACATAAACAGGAGAAAGATAAAAATACCCCTTAATCTAACGGCATAGTTGGATGCCGTTAGACTAGAGGACGTAATTGCCTAATGTTTAAAACTATAAGGACTAAATTGATAAAATTTCAAACTTTGGACTGAAGTTGCGAAAGTAGCAAACCACCGGGACAAAAATGGACATTTAACTCTTTTTATATTTTTCATACATTCTAAACAACTCATGTTCTATATGATGGTTAAAAGAAAACATTTGTTCTTCTTAAAACCTAGCAATAAGTTTGAATCCACTATTAAGCTATTCGAAAGCTACCAAACAATTTAACATTATAAAATTGTTGTAACAAAATACTATAGTATTATACAGTATCTCAAAAAACAAATTAAGTTATCTTACTTGATGTGTTTACTCCTAAGTAGCTAGATAGTATTAATATAGTGAATTTTCATTTGCTTATAATTACAAAGTAGCAATCATGTGTTACAATAAGGTAAATTAATAATCACTCTAGCGTATAAAATACATGACACTATTTTTTGTGATAAATCGTATTATTTTAATGAAAATGAAGGCTAAAAGAATAAGATGGCAGACCAAGGTCAATACTCCTGTTTATTATAAACTCCACATGGAAGCGACTTGGTCACATTACTTTGAAATGTGACCATCCACTCACTTTGAAATTATTTTATGGTATAATTTAAGTCATCCATCATGAAATTAATGTTCTACATATTACCAAAATGGGTCGTAGTTTAACGGTATTAAAATGTTTGTTAAGATGGTTACATACTAAATGTTGAGAGCTTAAATCTCGTAATAAACAAAATTCGGGCAATAATTTACCGTCCCAAAAATAAAACAAATTGAAGTGAGCATTAATATCAAAAGAATCTAAATAACATTCGTTTCGGTAGAACCAAAACTTCCAGTCCAAGATTTATTTCTCCTAACTAAAGATTAATTATCATTAAGTTAATTATTTCTACATCGATTGTAACTAAAGGGTTAACTCACGTTTTAGCACCAGGAACCAAATAATCCCTAGCTAGGACCCATTAGTTCGGTAACGGTAAATAACATATAATGAATTAATATTGGGCCGATATTGCAATATGTTATAGAAAAATAGCAAATGCTAATGAGTAATTTTTAAATATGTTTTTAAAACATTTTAATTTAGTAAAAAAGGATCGACTTTTAGGTATACAAATGTTTGAAGAAAACAGATATGACTTTATATATATTGTTCAAATTATAACACTTGATTAATATAAATTTCTTTTTGCCATATGTAAAATACAAGAAAAATGAAGAGAAACGACAGCTATGCCAGAAACTCGATCGAATGTAGTGGTGGGTGTTAATTTGTCCGGCGTCCTAAACGAATAGGGAGAAGATCTATCTTCTAGAAAACTAACAACAATTGTATATTTTAAAATGTTTGTTTGTATGCTAGTATGTTCACATGTTGTCTAAAAAACTACAATTATAATAGTCTATATAATATGCTATCTTATTCGATAATATACAAAAGTATTTATTAGGTATATGATATGCATCTCTCAGGTGTGGTCTAGTGGTAGGAAGGTTTGGGTTCTTCAGTTGAGACCCAAGTTTGATCACCACTTTTGTCATTTTAGGGGATATTGACAATGAATTATTTAAGCTAGGCCTTGCACAAGGTTGTTCAGATTTCGAGCCCACCCGGGTTTTCATCCAAACGTGTGTTTCGCTAGAAAGTCATGATCTTATGGCGCCACTACGACAGTCAATTAGCATCCGGCGGTATAGTTCCCGGGGGAACGCCCAAGCCAAACTCTAAAGCCAGCGTTAGCCCGGTTAAGACCACATAGTCGATCTGGCTAGAGTGAGGCATCGGGGCTCTCCAAATTTGGAGAGTGCGGTAGCCTAAATACAAGAAAGTTGTCGTTCTAAAACAAAGGTATATGATATGTAGTTAGTCTTCTGGTCCAATGACATGAGGATGATTATTAAAGCTTAAGATCTTAAAGTTTCGAGTTTGAAACCTGACTCGATGGGGTTTCCTATAACGATGGGTTTCTTCTTGATAGTGTTCATGGATAAGTCAGTCTTGGAGCACCAAAATTAGTATAAACGATTGAAATCTCGTCTCATGAAGACTTATCCGGGTATCGGAGATGATTTCAAAAATTGTAAAAAATGTATAGATATATATTTGTAATTAAAGGAATGTGTTTATCAGTCAGGAAACACAAACACACACAAAAAAATAATAATAATAAAATGGAAACCGGAGAACCCCTAGTTTTATATATAAAAAGCCTAGTTTACATGTAAAAAAATCTTATTTGCGTAACGTTTTCAGAACTTTTTTGCATATAAACACATGTAAAAGACATTTTAATATAATACAGTAAAAAATGTATTAATAAATTATTATTTTTTTTTTTTCCAAAAAGAAACTTTTTATTGAAAAGCCTTCTACATGTATTCATATTCAAAAGTCCTAACAAAGTTATGCAAAAATACGTTTTACATGTAAAACTCATGGTTCGGTTTCCCATTTTATTTTAGTTTCCTAAAGAATCTTCATCTTTTTGTGTATTATTAAAGATGTTATAAAAGATTATGTATATATAAAAGGGGTATTTGGGATTGCTTATTTTATCTCCTTGTGACGTATAACTTACAGTTTATATGTTATAAGGTGTTTGAGAAAGTTAAAGATTGTGAATTGATAAGTCATAAGTTATTGAGAGGTTAAATAAGGAATCCCAAACACCCCCAAAATACATAACAGAATTGCACATTTAGGACTTCAACACCTGGGCAACTTATTCAGTATTGGCTCTTCTTATAATTGGCTCCAGAGTAAGTTGCTCTTCACTTTCATTTTCCTCCAGAGTAGCACTGTTGCGATACAGTGTTCTCAGTTTCATTGATATCAGTGTTAATGAAGGCACTTTCTTCCGACTGATTTTTGTTGATTGGTTGTATGTCCCAACGTCAATACAACCTCCTCCACACTAAAAACCTTCTTTCCCAATAGCAAACAGTTTTGAAAAATGAAAGTTGTCATGCTAGGTAATCATATAGAACTCTCCAAGTAAGGTAAACTATTAATAATGTCGAGCAAGTGTTATTAACATTTCATGCTATTATTCTTGTTCTAAGTGTTCTATATCAAAGACAACATATCCATACTATAATCCACCTCAAATAAGGCACCCAACATATCTATAAGGCATCATATACTCTATCTCAAGTTATATGAGGCAGCATCGAGCTATTTGTACTGACATTTTTTATTGTGCCTTGTTTTCAGTTTAAGTTCAGGCGTTAGGAGATGCCTAAATATCTCAAATTACTGCTCTGATACTAGCTTGTAACAACCCAGACCCAGGGTGTCACAACGGTTGGGTTTACATATGCAATAGATTCCTTAAACTTTGAAACTTTCATTAATAACAGCGGAAAATGTCATCGATATCGAAAGGACAATCGAAAATACTTATAAAAAACCAGTTCTTAGCTATCTTTACAAGTAAAGGTAAGTAAGGTCGCCTCAACATAGAATCAATGGAAATTGTTATTTAAATTATTAATACAGGTGGAAAAGCAATGTCATGCGTGGTTTTATGAATTGGATTATGCAAGCAGTTGCGAAAATGACTACTTAGTTGTGAAAACAGTTGGAGAAAGGACTGAACATTACAGGTTTCAGATTCTGCAATTAACTATTAGCCTAACTCTATTCATTGGGAAGCCATTAACGATGACTCTATAAGGTAGTTAAACAAGTGATAGTCCTGAAACCAAAGTTAACAGGTTCTATAAACACCCTACCAGTTAAATCTGCAAGAATATAGACCAACACCAAATTTATTAACACAAAATCAACGGGACATCAAATTATGGTGTGCATAATCAACATTTTAAATGTTAATTAAGCACAAGTTGAATTAACGTTCACCAGGAGGTGATCATTGGAGGGCTTTAGCCAATTAGCCTTGAATCATCAATGAATCTTCAAAACTAATGCTGGATTGTGAAACAGTTGATCGAAATAGGAATGAGTTGTTGTAGGTGAAAAAGCTACGAAAATCGTCCAAGATGGCTGGGAGAAGTGTATTTTCAATCTAGGGTTTGTTCCATTTATAGGTGGTTGAAAAACAAACTTTCCATAATTTTTTTGTAAGTCAGCGTAGGCTTCACTAGTGACGGTAGTTTAACGACCCCAAGGGCGTAATCACCACCACAAACACTTTACTTGCATTAGGGAGTAGCCCTTTGCTCTCCCCGTTTTGGGATATGTTGTAGGCTAAAAATGACCATTGTTATTTCTTTTCTATATCGTGAATCATAATGGCCTTCCAAGTGCATCCTTTCTGTAACATCTCGGATTTTTCATATTTGTATTCGTTTAAGTTTAAATTGATTCGGGAACGTAATTTGGATCTTCCAAACTATTTAAAACATGTATTTATTGGTATTTAACTTTGTTTAACTTATTTTATAATTTCATAACTTTCAATTATGCCAAATAGCCCTTAGAAACCTTTAAAATCGCTTAAAACGGCTAAGAATCGCATTTTCGGGAACTACAAGGACTAGTTTTGCCAATTCTTTCATATTTTTGATTAAATTAACGAAACTTAAACTTCAAGAAGTGTTATAGCTGGTCCAATTTCGTTTTCTTGGTGTCCAAGCCAAATTTTGTTAGTTATTGTACTAGATTTTCTCATTAAATAGCTTATTTTGTTTCTTAATTTGTTTTTAGCATCCAAATCGCTTATTTTTGGAATAAATCGGTTAAATTAAGGTCCAAGAAAAGGATTATAACTAAAATACAAGTCCATATTCTTAAATTGCTGATAAATCACGAAATCTTTGATATATTGCATCAATATTCTCATTAAAATCGTATTTTGTTACTTAAACGAATAAATCTTCCAAATATAGTTCGTTTTTGGAATCTCTATATAAACACATCATAATTCTTTTCCACAAACCTGTATCCTAACCCTAGAGAGACCTCCCAGCCGTCACCTACCTCTGACCATCACCAAACCCTTTGGTTTTTGCTTATTCGTTGAAGATACAATGCTTGTTCGTTTGACTTTGCAGTATGGACCTTTGACTCATCATATCTCTTGATTCTTTCACTTTCCGGGTAAGTTGTAAACATAGGAATCATTCATATACATTCCCTAGTTAATAACCTTCAATAAATTTCAGTGGTTGAAGGGTGTTGACTAATCAAATCGTGTAAAACTCGTTAAAGGGCGAGATAGTCAACAAGTTTGACTATCCGTTTTCTCATACTTCTGGTCGGATTCAACATTCAGTCCAGAAGACTTTTTTTCTCGTAACGTAATTTTAAGGCTACTGCCCAAAATCCGACTTCCAACTCGCTATTCGGATTCTGGTCAGTATCAGCTCGCTTAAATCTTAAAACAAACATAACTTGAGTTCTAAACGTCCGTTTGGATTAATTCCAGCGGCAACGAGTTTTTTTATTTATATTATTATATCCTAAAATCTTAGATTCTGAATTGTTTATCTCATTTGACATGTTAGCTCGCTTATTCATATTTATATTCATTATTCAATAATCTAAGGTGAGTTTATCATTCCCCTATTTTACTCAATTTTCTAAACGTTTTGGGGACATATGCGTACGTATCCGTATTTCATAATATATATATATATATTCAAACAAATGGATACGTGTTATTGTGAGTGATTTAATCAAACATACGTGCTGCTTGCTTACTTGTGTTACCATTCAATCAATCGCATATTGGAATTACTATCCAATCAATCGCATAACGGGTGTTCCTGCTAATAACCAATGCCTGATTCGCTTGGCAACGGTCTACATACTTGTTTATGGTTTGATTTTATCTACCGCACTTATCACGTCATGCTTATTTATATTGTTGTGTCAAAACTGGTGATATTCTCACTCAACGTTATGTTGACAAAACTCCATTTTATACGCATATGCAGGTTGCTTGTATTGAAGATTGAAGTTTGAAAATGTAGACGAGACCTTAGGATATAATCAAGTTAACCTTTACTTGAGCTTATATTTGTATATTTAAATTGTCTATTATATTTGGATATTTTGTGTTTAATTGAAATAAAATAATTAATTAGATATTGTCACATTTATATTATGATAGTATCCTCGAGCTGTGAGCAATTAGATCACGCCCCGACATTTCCGTCTTAGGTTGGGGTGTGACATTTTCTCTCGGGTTTTGCTTAATCCTCACTATAATAGCTCCAAAATGCACGTTTAAGTGTCTGGTACCTGCATGCACAAAACTAAACAAAGTAACCACGCTCGATAAAGCAAAACAACTAAAGCACGCAATAGTAAAACTTATAAGCACATCCATTCACCCACTACCATAATATTCCAAATAGATAGCTCACTCTGGTGCCTAGCAGCAAGCCCCCATGCCCCGAACATGCTCTAAGCTTTATTCGATATGCATGCTAAATGCCATTGTTGCTGAGTAAGTTATATATTTGCATTACTCTTTCAATGGTTTAAAATATGAAACATACTGCATTATTGCCGTACTCTTTATGTAAAACTACACGTGGTATATATATCATGTCAACATACTACTATCAACTATGTCACGTTAACTTTCATATCTAATAATTGGACTCTTAATTAACCGTCTATACTTGGACTCTTCCTGTCAGAAGCGCGCCACTGTACGTCCACTATAATAATTGGCCTCTTGCCGAAGGAAGCTAACATGCATTTCATTGGATTCTTCCCAGAAAAAAGCTATTTTACATCCACTATAACAACTAGAAAAGATTTATTAAACATAGGCAATTTAAAAGTGCAACTTTCTACTCTGGGTCTCAACTCGACTAACATAAGCTTGTGGGATGATAATTGGAGAGGGGCAATGGGGACTTTGAAGGGGGTTTGGTGTTTAAAATCTATTAAATATATTCTTTATTATACTCAATTGTTAACATGATTATTTAAATAAAACTTGACTTAACATCAGTTGGTAAAAGAAATATTAAGTGTACTAGTTTGTCAACAATGGAATCATATTATTTATAATGATTCTATTACTATAACTATACTATTCGTGAATATAAACATTTTCAAATAATACATCATTTTAGTTCAATATAAACATAAAAAAGAATATATTGGCATGCACGTGAGGTAGGGTTTTTTATTTGAAGATATGCACATGATGTAGACGCGGTTTCAGATTTGCATTCGAGTTGTATGCCACATTTGTGAAATCAGAACGCGTAACCAATGCATGTAAATCACTTCATATTTTTTAGAACGAGCAACTAAGTAACGCCGGGTACTCCGTACGCAGCCCCCATTAGTTAAAGGTAGCCAGAGCCGGCCACTAGTCCGGACGGACGGAGCCCCTAGCGGTCCACCTATTGAGGGATTCCCCGGATAAAACTCGACCCCCACGCCCGCCAAACGGCACGACAGCGAGGAGCCGATAAAACCGGGTGAGATTAGGACTCGAACCCTGGCAAACCAGGGTAATCCCTCATATCTCCCATATAAATTGGTGATAGTGAGGTTTGAATCTCCTACCTCTCACTATTAAAGTGATTGCTCTACCATTGAGCCACATCCAATTTATAACTAGCTTTTACCTCGTATCCATTTCTAATAATTATGTATTTTTTGAATTTTAATTTTTTTATTATAAGAAAGTTAATAATATACCTAAAATTTGATGATGAACGGGTTTCACAAATGAATGAGATATTATAACTCGGTTTAAAAGCTATCTGGGTTTGGTAAAACCCATGACCCGTTTTTTATTGTAAAATTGTTTCTTAATTATAAAGACAGAATTACAAATTTTGTCCTTTAAACATATGCGATTTATGGACCAGGTCCTTTAAAAAGTTTGCTTGCAGGCAGTGTCCTTTACATGACATGTTTGTTTGATTTTCGTCCTTTTGACTAACTGTCATCCAAAAACTCAATTAAATATTATCATGTGCCAAGCATGTGAGGGCATAAATGTAATTTCCACCTGTTTTTATAATTGTATATAAATATAATATCAAAATACTATTATTAATATATAAATACAATTAAATTAACGTGGATACCACACTTCCATCCCCATCAACTCTCTTCTTACCATTCACTACTACCAAGATCCCCCAACACACAACCACCACCTCCATCGCCACCAACCCGCTATGTCACACCCCGACAAGCACAATGTGGAAGCGTAAAACGAGAATGTAACAAACACCTCTGGTATCAGCACATTGTTTATAAAGAAACATCACAAACTAATTTACAATATATTACATTTCATCGTTCTATCATTGTTTTATAGTCTAGGTGATACAAACCAAACTAGTTCGTTAACTATACGATCTTACTACTTACACCCTTGCTTCTATTCACATTGCATCAACCACACACCTTGGGAAAGTAACAGATCACCAAATCATTCCGATTTAGGTACACCTGAAAAGCAGTTTAAAACGGGTCAACTACTAGAGTTGGTGAGTTTCACGAGTTTCAAGAAAACAGTTATGAATATTCACAAGTTAACACTTGTAATCATGATATAAATATTATGTATGTAAATGATGTAATTATGCTAAGCTACAATGAAGCCTTGACTGTTTGTGCTGTGTGCATCCATTTCCCACGCCTAATCAACCACTGTGGCCCCCTTTCCGCCCACAATATGCCCCAAGTAACTCTGTCTAAAACTACATAGCGTGTTTGTGTATTAATGGTCATGTGCAAACGGGGTAAAGTCTCAGCAACACATGCCGGCTCCGTTTGGGTTTGTCAAACCAATAGTACTATTCACAAGCCACCGGCTCAAAGTTAATCACTGTGTTAGTGGGGACTTTCGTGTGTTAGCACTTAGATAATTCACATCAATACATGTTTCAGGTATGTATATGTAATCAAACATGTTTTTCACCCCAAAAGTTCGTAAAATAGTTTAGAAGTGGGGTCATGAAACTCACTGTTTAGTAGATAATCAGTAGTACGTCGGTTCGAGGTTTGTGTAACTTGTAATCACGGTTTCCTAAAATCAATATTATAATAATATTAATATTTTAATATTATTATAATCTCAATACTAAACTGGGCTATACAACTAATCTGGGTATAGCTGGAACACCCAGAAAGTGGCAATAAGCTTAGATTGTGATGTTGTTCACTGTCTAATACTTAAAACCGAACTTGGCTCAGATCCCCGTTTTCCCAGCTGGGCCAAGTTGCTCGTTTCCGCGTTCAGAAAACAGTTTTGGGGAAATGAGCTTGGGTAAATGTGTTGGTTAATAAAATGATTAAGTTATAAAGAAAGATCACATATTGGGATCCCGGATTAGCTACAGGGCCCGTTTCCGTTAATTCAGTTTGATTTGAGAAGAAACGCGCACAATCTATCCAGATTGTCCAGGTTTCTCACAGGAAGGTTCGTTTTTGCTTAATTAATCAAAAAATATGATTTTTGATCACTCTTGGTGTTTTGATATTCCCGCAGGTTCGTTAGTCGCGAGCTTGCCGGTTTTTATAAAAACTGAATTTGTTTAATCTTCAAATTAGCATAATTAATTAACTGTTAATCATTAAATTATGAAAATTTAGCCACTTGTCAATTAAAATATTTATATTTTAATAAAAATATTTCTGGAATTATTTATTCATTTATTAATTTATAAAAATTCATTTTATCGGCTATATTTCGTCTGAAAATCGTCCGTTTATCCCAAACAATTTCCAAAAATTCCACAAAAATTCCTAAATACTCAAATTATGTCCCAAAACAATCTGTATCAATTCCAGAATGTAAAAAGCTCATGCAATATTCTTTTCGGCCCAAATTCGGCTATAAAAATTCACACTAACGCATATGCACAAAACATTCTTAAACTTCTCCAAATGATCCCAAAATTCATATGTGATCAAAATACATTAAATCCGAGTTTCTAGAAAAGTTTCATAATTTTTGAAGGATTTTAACTATTTTTCCCCATTAAACGTCCCAATTCGGTAATAAATTCGCCAAATATTCTCAGATGGTCAAAAAATTACCAAATTTGAACAGGGACTCAATGACATGGTCCCTGATGTCCCTGCAAAATTTCAAGGCCTAATAATATGCACATCACAACCTTAACCTAAACAGCCCGTAAGCGAGTGTTTCGGCATTACCTTAGCGGTTTTGGTTCGTTTCCGCCTTTCTAATCAACTTTTCAAGCTCTTGTGCTTCTATGTAGGCTAGATACAAGTCCTATATCACAAAACAAGCAATTTTTCATCAACATAACAGCCCTTAACTTAGGATTTCGGCTAGTGCACAAAAACGAACTTTTGAACCGTAAAAATGCGTTTTCAACCCTTTAATCCGTGTTTATGGCCAAAAAAACTATCAAACCAGGTTCCTTACCATGTGTATGATCAAAACATGTTAATGGACCATTTTTAGGGTTCTTACATGGTTAGGAATGATTTTTGGCAATCAAACTATGTTTATTTGGTATTAATCAATGTTAAACAAGTGTAAAAGTAGCTTATTTAAGTTGTTCACCTTAGAGTTTATGAAAACTTTCTGGAGAAGAAGGTTATTTCCAGATGTTTGTATGTGGAAGAATGTGCTAAAATATCTCAAATATGTTTAAGTATGTAACATCCTAAAATTTATAATGTTGAATAAAGAAAGTTACGTTTAGTGATTTCGCGTTATTAATTAATTAATATCGAGTAAAGAATGGATCATGGATTTAGATTAATTGAGATGGGTTAAATGAGAATGGGCCTTAGGTCCATGGGCTTTAAGGGATATAAATATCCCCTAAACCAACCTAAAACCCTAAACCCTCATTTCATTTCCATCATAGTCTCTACACACTCCAAACACACCCACACCATAAACGAGCAAGATCCGAGAGAGAGTAAACGTTAGTTGGTATTAGATCTTATTACACGAGATCTAAAGTGCATAAACAAGCTAACCAAGATCGAACGAGCGCTAAAGGTATGTTCTTGACCTTTAAAGTTTACGTATTATTGAACGTTTTTACTTAAAGGTCCAAGCTTTATAGTATATACGGGATATATATACGACCGAAAACGGTTAGGGAACGTAGTGGGTGATGTCGAACCATAACAAGGGTATTAAAATCGCCAAAATGCTTGATAAAAACTAAACCCGTAGCTGAACTGGGTAACTTCGCCTGCAAAAGCTTAACTTCGCCTTCAAGGCTTAACTTCGCCTTCAAGGCTTAACTTCGCCTACGGCCAAGTTCGCCTAACTGGTAACTTCGCCTAAGGCCAAGTTCGCCTAACTGGTAACTTCGCCTAAGGCCAAGTTCGCCTAACTGATAACTTCGCCTAAAGCTAAGTTCGCTTAAGGTTTAACTTCGCCTAAAGTTAAGTTCGCTTAGAAAATAAATTAAAAACCTAATGGAAAATGTGTTAAGACAGTTAATGGAAATAAAATTTTTCCATTGGACCCTGCTAGGGGCTGCCCCCAGCCAGGGGCTCTGCCCCTTGGACCCTGCTAGGGGCTGCCGCCCCTAGACCCCGCTGCAGCGCCCCGGACCCCCGTTCGTTGTGGGTCATATAAAGATAGAAATACAACATGAGTAGTAGTAGTTAATTGATACGTGTAAATATTATACAGTTAGCCGTGCACAGCTCAAGAAGGGAATAACTATTAACGGAGAGCGTAACAGGATTCAGGTGAGTTTCTAGCCCCAATTATGTGTTATGTTTTCGGGGCTGTGTGCATACTCGATATGTTTGTTAATACGCTTATCCTAAGAGATAAGTGTATGCCTTATGTGAATGATGTGATATGTATGAATGATGGCTTGACGGTACGTGAACGATCTTCGGATATTGCACGTACTGTCAGGTTGTAACGCTAAGTATAAGGTAAGTATGATATGTATGCTTATGTGTATGAATGTGATAAAGTTAATAAAAGAAGGAAATGATGGTTGTATGGTTACGAAGAGGGTACCGGGCCCTAATAATACTCGAGGTATGATGTATGGTTGTATGGTAACGAAGAGGGAATCGAACCCTACTAATATTCGAGGAAAGAGGGTACCGAGCCCTAATAATACTCGAGGAAAGAGAGTACCGAGCCCTAATAATTATCGAGGAAGGAGGGTACGGAGCCCTAATAATACTCGAGGAAGGAGGGTACCGAGCCCTAATAATACTCGAGGAATGTAGGGCGTAATGCTCTTTATAACGTAAGATATGAAAGTAAGTTAATACAAAAGAAAGTATGAAAGTATGAAAGTATGAATGAAAGAATATAAGTTTATGTGTATTGTATAGTGTATGATTAACTAAAACTCACTCAGCGTAGCTGACTTTTAGTATGCACGCAGGAGAGTAGGATGAGGCAGCTCGCTTGAGGAGACACGTGGCACTGAATAAAAGGCTGGCATCGGATGACTCAAGACGCTTAAGTTTAATGTTTCGTTTATTTTGAAAGACAAAATAATGTTTTAAGACAAGACGTGTTTTGTTATGAAATGTTTTATGAAAGCTTTTATATTCCGCGAATGTTTTAATTAACTCTGATATTTAGAACTGCGTTTATGAGTAAATCCAACACGAAAGTAGGGCTACCGGTAACGGGGCCTTACAAAGTATGAAAAAATCAAGAAAGGGGGGGGGGGGGTCCAAGGTTGCGGCCGGACTTGGGCTTGGCCCTCCTTGGGCCCATTTTGGCCTAAATAACTAATTCTTCAAGCCCACACATGAAAGTCCAGGTCCAAATTTACATCGGGTTCGGTTTTTGGCGCGAAAAACTTATCGGGTGCGTTAAACAGTGCGAAAACGAGTGTTTTTCGGCTAGTTTTGTGTAAAATTATAAAAACATACTATATGTTTGTAAAAATCGAAAATATTTTCACGGATTGCTTAAAACATTTAAAATAAGTGTTTGGTAAGTCTTTTTCGGCTTAACGGATGATACAATGCTTGGTTTGTAACTACATTTCGCGTTTAGATCTATAGCAGGTAGTTAAACGAGCATGTTTGCATTTAACTTGTTTGCTATCGAACTAAGGCCATATTAATAATATTTTAGCCTATATTAAACATACATCACTTATAGATGGCCCCCCCCCGGGATATCTGGGTCATAACCTGACCCGTTCGGTTAATCGTTCGTTTGCTACGCAAAATGCGTTTATTTGCTTAATCGATAAATACGTACTGAGGTGTACCTTGTTTCGGCTCAAATTTCACACACTAGCAGCATATTATTAAACCCGGTATTATACTCAGGTGGTGTTTTATCACAAAACTAGTTCATTTCGCTAAAAATAATCACCGTGTCACAACCTTAATCGCCGTCGCACGCCGCTTTATGGCCATTGCAATTATCGGCTACCCATTAAAGATGAGATGGGTTCGATTAGCAAATCTGAACTATTACAGACGAGACTCTAATGATTTGCAGGCCCTAGTTGATAGGAGAAACCCACAGTGGTGGTGATCAGTGGTGTCACTGGAAAAAAAAACCCTCTTTGGAGCTAAAGGAAGGCCCAATTTACTTGCCGTAATAGCTCCGGCGATCTGCCGGAGAATCATTTACCAACAAGGACATATCTGACAAGCTCCGATTCAAACGCCGAGGGAAACGATTCAAATGGAGCCCTATTTGGGCACTCCATTAGTAGGATTTTTGGAAATCAAAGTTTTGGGTATTTTGGGTACGAAGACCTGAAGAATGAATGAGAATTAGAAGAGAATCTGGTGTAAATAACAAATGATTGGGTTTGGATTTAGAGAGAGAAATAGGGGGGATTACCACTCACCGCTCTGAGAGGCATGAGCTGACGGTTTTCTAAGATGGTGGTTTCGGAGGTAGTAGCGGTGGTGGTGTGGTGGATGAAAAAATGAAAATGAAGATATATAGGTTGAAGAGATGATGAGTTAAATGGTGGGACCCACATCAATTTAATAGTTTTCTTTTAAAAGAATAAATTAAATACATATGTAATTACATTTATGTCCTCACGTGTTTGGCACATGATAATATTTAACTGAGTTTTTGGATGACAGTTAGTCAAAATGACGAAAATTAAACAAACATGTCATGTAAAGGACACCACCTGCAAGCAAACTTTTAAAGGACCTGATCCATAAATCGTATATATTTAAAGGACAAAATTTGTAATTATGTCAATTATAAATAATATTTTTTTTAAAAAATCATATATTAATTTTTAGTATATCCCTATTTTATAGGATTTTTATATCAAATATTTGGTGACATTAATTTTTAATTTAATGAGATGTTATAACCCGTTTAAGGCTATCTGAGTTTGGTGAGTCCCATACCCGTGAATTCGGGTCAAATGCATGAGAATTCAATTTACAAATAAAGCAATCTGATGGTTTGAGAAAATTTAAGGAGCAACCAGAGAGCTTTTAAAGATTTCGTTTATATATATTTAAGATTTATTCATTTTATTTAATGAGATGCTATATCAAATATTTGGTGACATTAGTTTTTAATTTAATGAGATGTTATAACCCGTTTAAGGCTATCTGAGTTTGGTGAGACCCATACCCGTGAATTCGGGTCAAATGCATGAGAATTCAATTTACAAATAAAGCAATCTGATGGCTTGAGAAAATTTAAAGAGCAACCAGAGAGCTTTTAAATATTTCGTTTATATATATTTAAGATTTATTCATTTTATTTAGAAATTAAATTATAATATTTTTATTCCTTGTTATTTATTTTATAATTGTTTTTATATATGTAATTTATGTATTTGTTTAGTGGTGTATTATTTGGTCTAACTAAATGATGTGACACACACCCTCCATAGGCTTTTGTTTCCAATTTAGAACTTCCACATGTTTGAAAATTTATGAACCCCAACTTCCACAACTATACAAATGGTCTAGTCATCAATCAACTATAAAATCTAAATATTTGTAAGCAAAATAAAAAAGTCTAAGCTTCAAAAGTGTCAAAAGGGTAGTTAAGTCAATAACAAGTTTGACAATATAAGCCAATTGGAGAATTTAATAAATTAGACTAGAAAAATTAGGTCACCCATAACTTGATTATAAATCAAGATTTGGTATACTATTAGTACAATGACACTTTTCTCCCTCTCCATCAACCTCTTTAGTAACATCTCATTTATTTTGTATATCTTTATAGATCATTAAATTGAAGTATAATAAAATCTCACAAACTATTGTTAACAAATATTAATTTCACTTCCCCCCAGTTCCCTTCAAGTTGTAAACTTTTGTTGATCAATTCTTGAAGACGGTCGGTCCTTAGATAGTTTCATGTCCAAAGTGGCTCAAATACACTGCCCAAGCTGACATCATCAGGGTAGAAGTTTAGGTTATCATAAGGTGTTTGTTGTGGCGGAGTTGGTGGTGCGACCACTTGTTGATCCATCTCCATAAAAATCATGGATAATAGACTAGATTGTTGGCATTGCATGTTGAGCACTTCGGCTTTGGCCTTGGCTAACTCTGCTTGGAGCTCACTCACTTGCTTTTG
This sequence comes from Bidens hawaiensis, assembly GCF_021521415.1. Taxonomy (NCBI): domain Eukaryota; kingdom Viridiplantae; phylum Streptophyta; class Magnoliopsida; order Asterales; family Asteraceae; genus Bidens; species Bidens hawaiensis. The sequence goes on along the minus strand of NW_027495341.1, from coordinate 56,819 downwards.
AAGTTGACAAATTGCACCCGCACACCCGTAAACGGGATCCCTGAGTCTTGCGTTAGCTTCATATACCATACTGCTAACTGCATCCGCTCTTTGAGACTCAGGAAGTTCCTGTAAATCATACAATACTATACCATCAATACAATATGAAAACAACCAGTTTGCTTCTCTTTATGTAGCAATTAATAAAATAAATAGATATGACTAATTCACCGTTGTAACTAACGTGCCTTCATCTTTTTGTTTTTATACAAACAAATGTCAACTTTGAAACCGTCTAGAATGACCCTACATTGGTACATTTTTATTTAATTAGCTTTTAGATGTCAAAAAGTTTACTTTACTATTCCTATTTAATAAAGTTGCATTTAATCAGTTAGTTTTTTTTTTTAATTTAATATATTTTCAGTACTATAATATGAACAACCTATACCAAAAAAAAGAAAACAACGCTTCAAACCAATCGCATCCATACTTGTTTTCCTACTCTAAAATTTATAACTAATAACCAGTTGGAATCCGTCTTCAATATTTTTATCGTTGCAAAGACGAAATTTAAACTTAGACGAATGAGAAATACGTAACTAATAAACTAGGTTTACATAAAACCCTTTCAATGAAAACTGACTAGGGCGAAACCATAAAAGGTTCAAAAGAATCGATTTACCCTCCCCTCACTAGAACTTTGTAATTTTTCATATATAAAAGCAGGATTTTTTTTTTAAATGAGTTTGCCCCTACTCCCATGAATATACTCGTACGACGAAATAATCTTGTAATAACACGCTGACTAAGGGGCTGTTTAGTAACCTCTTAACAGTCATGAGGCTTAAGAGGTTACCTCTAATTAATGACCGTTAAGAGGCTATCGATCAAAAAGCCCCTAGGAGGTTCTGGTTCTGCCACTTGCCAGTGGTGATATATAGTTACTTTTCGCATTACCTGTAATAACTTGATGATGTTGCTAGCTCCGAACACGCGATGAGCGATGGTGAACTTAAGCGGTTCGGTCGGTGGAAAATAAGGCGCCAATGCACATTTCTCAACACACCTCCGCCTGAGAATCTTGCAGGCGGCGCAAGGACTGAGAACCACCGGTGGAGGTGGCGGCCATGACGGGTTGGACGGTCGAGGAGTCAGAACACTAGTGGGACTAAGCTGAGATGAGGAGTTAATATTGGTACAAATTTTGGATGACTGAGATAAAGAGTAACTTGAAGGTGTGGTGGTCGGAATGGCCATTGGTGTGGTGGTGCCGCCAGCTCCGTCACCGGAATATTCCATTTGTAAGGAGGATATGAAAAAAATAAATGTTTGTTAAAACTTAAAAGATTAAAGTGTTACTACGAGGGAATAGTTTGATAATGTTAAGAAGGTGTGAGAGTGTATATATAGGAGAGAAGAGAGAGAATACAAAATGAAATGGGATGATGTCATCATGGTTTTAGAATGACGTCAGCATTTTCATTAGATTTTATCTGGCATGCATGTATGTCTGTGTTCAATCTTCATAGAACTCAACGAGGCAGTCTACTCTAGTATTTTAGTGATGACTGATGATGATGTTATTTATATTAATTTAATTTATTGGTATGTAATTGGAAATAAATAATATAAAGTATTAATTATTTTGTTAATTGGAATTTGTGATCGATCTAGAAAAAGTACGTGATATAGACTTTGCATTGCAAATTAAAGTCGCTTTTTAGCTACTTTACAGTCATGCCCATCGTGCATTAAAAAATATTGATATGGGGATTAAATGTAAGACCAACCAGAATTTAACTATTTAAATTACTATTTTCATTGACATATAATAATTTATACTAGTAATTCAATTAGTGGCATTTTTAACTTTTACTTATGTTGCTATATCTTTACTTTTGTAACATAGAATGTGTGTTTTATTTCACTTCTAATCATTCATGTAATTGAAATCGAGTGAAAATTAATTAGTATATTAATTCTATCATGGCTATATTTATGTATGTATGTTAACTATTGATAACGAAAGTAAAAGTTAGAAGTGCTATCCGTTAAATTGTCAATATAAATTACTATGATCCATTTCATCATAATTTGAATTATAAGATCTAATTCCTTTGATAATTCACAAATTGTATGAATGTTTTTTTAATTATTTAAGTAGTTAGATCATTCACATTCAGTTTCCTATCACATAATTATATGTATCATATAATTACACTAAAAATCACTAAAGTTTTTCTCTTATTTTCAATTTAATAATACACTTTTATACTTTTATCATTATAATTTCTTTCTCCTTCACTCACAATCAATTTCAGAAAATATTAAAATATTATACGATGTAAATAACGAAACCCTAAATTAAACTTTTCCGTATAATATTTTCTCTGTCCTTTACTTACAACCACTTATAAGCATATCATATAATTTATAAATTTTTCTCATATATATTTAAGGAATGGGTCGAGAATGCTCTTATAATAATATTATTATTATGTAAACATTTATTGAACTATATTGGTAAGACAGTCAAATTTGAAAGAGGAATAAATAACCGGTAGCTGATTTTGAAAGTATTTTACTTTCGTTTAGCAGGAGAGTAATATATACTTTTCAATGTTGATATTATGAGTTAAAGCCAGCTGGGACCTAGGTTTTGGCCTGGTTGCATAGACTACTAATCCATGAAATTAATAAGATGGTGTCAAAAGATAAAAGATGTTTATATTAATGTTAAAAGAGTGGAATAAGTTTAGTTTTTTTAATTGGACGTGGTTGAAGCGATTAAGAAGTGTAGTTGTGAAATTACCAATTTGTACAAACAAATAGAACTTATAGTTTATACATTTAGAAAATAATATATATTTTTTTCAAAACTCAATAGAACCCGATTTCTTTAGTAAACAACACGTCTATTGCATTTAAAAAATAAAAAACATTTTGCAAAATCTATACAAAATTAGGGGTTATGCTTCATTTAAAACAACTTAAAAAAATGAACTTTATAAATAACGAGTTAACTGTCCCTGCAGGTTATGAGTAGGAACACGTGTATTTAGAGTGAAAGAAAATCAACATGCGGCAATGGGATATGGCTTCGGTCATTAAAGCTTGGGGTTGTTATATTAAAAACTTGTGAGTTGAGATTACCATCTTACAAAGTTGCGAAGTTAATTGTTTAACTTAATAAAAATTATGGACACAATATGTAAAAAGTAAACTTTAATGGAACTTGAGATTTGAGTGTTGTCATATTAAAAAATGGTGAGGGTTAACTATTTTAACTTATTGAAACTTGAGGGGTATAAAAATTATAGAGCTAATTCAAGTTTTCTTTTTTTTAACTACGAGCTTCGAACAACTTTTTGAACAACTCTATCCAATAATTACTATACAGATTCTAGAGATTTTCTTTTTCACGCTAAAACAAAAGAACGAAAAATGAAAAAAAAAAGTTGTTTATAAAAGGATGCGATGAAAATGTAGGGTATGTTTACAAGTCAACAATTTTTTTATTACCTGTTATTGATCTAGCGAGCCTAAGACCAGAGAATAAAAAGGTGTTGCGTAGTAAATATAACTTTCTTCACTTATGGTTCATTTTATCTATATTGTCCATTGTTTTGGCTCATCCTGGGACAAAATATGCATTCAATAAAATATTTCTACTACTGAGAAAAAACAAGATCTAAACTTGAGGGGAGGAGTGGCGAACAACCTTAAAGACAAAAGGTTTAAAGATTAGCCGATCTAAGACAGAGTATCTCCACTGTGATTTTGGAGGGATAAACGACAATGAAGACGCACAGATCACAATTGAAGGGCAGGTGGTCCCGCAGGTAACGAAGTTCAAGTATTTAGGATCATTTGTACAGAGCGATGGGGAATTAGACAGTGATGTGACCCACCGAGTTCAGGTAGGATGGTGTAGATGGAAAGCAGCCACAGGTATATTGTGCGACAAGAGTTTCCCGACTAAACTAAAGGGGAAATTCTATAGGGTGGCAGTTAGACCTGCAATGCTATATGGAACAGATTGTTGGGCCATCAAGAAGGCACAAGTGCGGAAGATGGGGGTAGCAGAAATGAGAATGCTACGTTGGATGTGTGGGCACACAAGGCTAGACCGAATAAGAAACTGTGTGTTTCGCGAGAGATTAGGGGTGGCGAACATAGCAGACAAGATAAGAGAGTAGAGATTGAGATGGTTTGGACATGTAAAGAGAAGACAGACGACGAATCCTGTTAGATCCGTATAAAACATTACTATAGAGGGAAGGAGGGGTAGAGGACGACCGAAATTGACTTGGGATGAGAGGATTAGGCATGATTTGATAGACCTAAACCTCTCCGAGAACATGGTTGAGGATAGGAATTCGTGGAGAAGTAGAATGAAAGTTAAGGATTTTTAGAGAGAATTGAATACCTTAGGGCTTAGACTTAACTTATTTAGGTCACATACCATAATGGTATTTCCCTTATTATTATTATTATTATTATTATTATTATTAGCTTTTATATAGCTGTTAAACTGTGATCTTATTATTAATATTATTATAATTAGTAGTAGTTTTTATATAACTGTTAAACTTTGATTTCCTTTATTTTGCTTCATTCACATGTACTTAGAGCCGAGGGTCTCTCTGGAAGCCACCTCTCTATTCCTTTGGATAGAGGTACGGTGTGCCTACATCCCACCCTCCCCAGACCCTACTTATAGTTTTGCTGTCGGTGGGATTTTACTGGGCATGATTGATTGATTGATTGATTTCTACTACTCAGTTTTATGCAAATAAAGCATTAAAACAAATAAAAACGTGTTCTAGTTAAACATAGCTAGTTATCTCAATTACTTCATTTCACTAAGTTTTGTGCAAATTAAACATTAAAATAAATAAAAGTGTGTTCTTATTAAAACATATTAATTCAAGGTTTATCTAAAACTTAGTGAGACTGGAACCGGATAACATAGAACATCAGGTTGTAGAATTGCAGTATTGATTAAAAACTTATAATGGGTGCTGATACAGGTCAATTTTTTTATTTGAAAACCACTTTTAGACCAGATTTTAACTAAAATGCCGTTGTCTGTTAATGGTATTGAACTGGGGAGATATTTGTTGCACGTTATGCGGACTACATCTAGAATTCACTTTGCATTCGATGGTGAAGTGTCCGGCTGTTAAGGAAATTTGGTCAATGATACACAATTGGGTCAAGATGAGTCAAGTTTGATTTGGTTCGGGAAATACTTAATTATCCAAGCTTCTCAAAAGAAACAAGGAAGAATGTCTACTGGTGCAAACGGTCTCGGCTATTACATGTTGGTCGATTTAAAAAACAAGGAATGAAAAGATATTTAACGATCGTATTTTCTCGGTGTCAAACGTGATAGACGAAATCAAGTGCATTTCATTCGTACGGATCAATACAAATTCTTCTACAATAATAAAAAAAAAACCAATAAAAAAAAACAATATGCATAAGCTTCTTTAAACGATAAACATACTCCATAGTAACCAACTTTTAAAAGTATTCTAATTAGGTTACTCAATTTTAAAAAGTGTTCCAATCAAGTCACTCAACTTTAAAAAGTGTTCCAATTAAGTCACTCAACTTTCATGTTTGATTAAGTTAAAGGTTTTAACTTGTTCTTTTAGCCTTTTTTTTCTTTTTTGTTTCATATGAGAAATCTTTTTATCTTTTTCTTTTTGAAGTTGATGTAAAGCGGCGACGTGAATTCTATTTTTTATTTTTAAATTTTAATATAATTAATGATTTTTTTAAATGTTTAAATTTAACTACATATATCGCAAATTCCGACCCCCACATCTTATCCTTCATTTCTTTCTTGACGCACAAAAAATTCGGTGAGACTTGATTTGAAGATTTAATGACCTAATTTGAGGAAAATATGTATCAGTGACCTAATTAGAACACTTTTGAAGTTACTGTTATATGAAATTTTCCCTTCTAAAAAAATCATATATAACACTTTAGACGTCGGAACAATATTACTATACAAATTACAATCTGTATTAAACCATACAATAACAGTAAATAAGCGATTAATTATATCGATATATATTTAGAGCATTGATTCTAAAAATAATACATGTCACATGCATATACTGATCAATAAGGAAAAAAGTAATTAATTTAATGTTCTTGTTATCACATGAAGGAAAATAAAAGGAAAGAAGAAGAAAAAAAAAAGGTAAGCCGCTTTGTAGAGAAACCATATGATGAAAACGGGTCGAGTTCATATTCTAAGTTTCTAACTATTCGTGCATGATTTATTAAATAACAATGTGTGTACATCATATATATTGTGCCCGGTCGAAAAGGTAGACTGCTTTATAATATAAACTAATGCATGTGTGTACATCTTAATTGCTTATCCACTACCGACTTCATTTACTAATTTGTTAGTTAAATTCTTAATTTCTCCAACTTACCAACTTCACACACTTCATTTAGTAAGTACTTTGTAAACTCATTTTTGTTACAGAAAAGGTATGTATGGCAACATTTTTACGTTTTAGAGTAAAAACTATAAAGTAACTGAAAATAATACAAATTAGATTGAAAAAATCAAATTTGTTCATTGTGCATCTTTACTTTTACAAACTGCAAAGTTATTTCATATAAAAGAATATTGACTGCTATCTTGATAGTAATTTTATTTATTATATTTAATACATTAACTAATTATAAGTTTATTGAAAGAAAGAAAAAGGTGTTGATGGGTTTACTAAATAAACCCAATTCGAACACGATATTAAAATTGTCGGAAAACTTGCATGATTCCATTAAATTCCTACTAATGAGCAAAGTCGGGCAAATCAAATATTTTTACTTACGTGATCTCATTAATATCCCACTGATTAGTAAAATCAGGTGTAAATCTTAGTTGTTTTTTATTTTACAGAAAGACCTTTTAAGAGTTTATAATAGCTAGGAACCCAATAGAAACTATATTCTAACATGGTGCGTTCGGTAGAGTGAATTAATTTCTTATCACCACACAACAACTTGAAGGTTGATTCGAGCATGTTTTAACCTCCACCAAAACGGTTTATTCATATTATATATAAGATTAATATTTAGTGGTTGATGCCACAAACATTTGTTTGAATATTTTTTTAGTTTTTCTTTCGTAATATCTTAATTTAACGAAATTATTTTTTTGGTTTAGTTCTAGAACCATAACGACATAATCTATATTGACTAAATTCACATTGACTTGCTGCAACGCGTGTGCTCTACCAACTGAATAAACGTTGTTTCAAATATGCTATTGATATACGAGTGTTACTGTTATTATGGGCGTTTCTTAATAATATTTTTATGGGCTCGGTGCCGGTTCCATAACGAATCTAACCGATACCAATCAAATTCGTGTCGTTTGATCATAACTAGTGCATGTACATGTCAATATTGTTTTGGACGTTTACATATTTGTTTTCTTGATTTAGTATCGGTGCCTCAAAGAACTTAACCTATACCAACTAAATTCATGTCGATGCACCGCCACGACGCGACAAATTTTTGTTACTAATATTGATAAAAATGGATGGGTGACGCGGCGCTATAAGAATTTTTTGATTATTTGTATGTTTTTTTTGGGAAAATCCCCAAAATAGCACATCTACAAAATAAGATTCCAACTTTGTCCCCTAAACTTAATATTTCCAAAAATGACCCTCTCTAACTCATCTTTGACCATGTATTAGGAAATCTAACGCGTCTTTGACAACATGTTAGCATAACACGTCGTCAAAGACGCGTTGGATTTCCTAACACATGGTTAAAGACGCCAATACGTCGTCAAAGACGCATTAGATTTCTTAACACATGGTTATAGATGAGTTATGCCTCCAAACACGTAGTCAAAGATATATTAGCATCAAACGCGTAGTCGAAGATATGTTAGCTTTTTTGTTTGTTTTTTTAATATTATATTTTTATAACTAGTTTTACTTATATTTGTTTTTCTTTTACAACTTTTAATATATAAAAAATTTATATTATTTCGAATATACCGACGAGAAATGTTTACTTTAATCTACGGACCGACATAAATTTTATTTAAAACCAAGCGGGGTCAAATTTTATTGAATATTTCGATATAGATTTGGCACGGCTCGAGTTTGAGTTAGTTTATGTCGGTCAGTAGGTAAAAGTAAGCATGTCTCGTCGGTATATTCAAAATAATATAAAACTTTTATATATTATAAAGTTATAAAAGAAAAACAAATATAAGTTAAACTAGTTATAAAAATATAATATTAAACAAACAAACAAAAAAGCTAACATATCTTCGACTACACATTTGATTCTAACATATCTTTGACTACGTGTTTGGAGGCCTAACTCATCTTTGACCATGTGTTATGAAATATAACGCGTCTTTGACGACATGTTAGCGTCTTTAACCATGTGTTAGGGTTGGATTTCCTAATACATGGTCAAAGATGAGTTAGAGAGGGTCATTTTTTGAAATATTAAGTTTAGGGGGACAAAGTTAGAATCTCCTTTTGTAGATGGGCTATTTTAGGGATTTTCCCCTTTTTTTTCTTTAAATATGTAATTGTTTTTGGGTTTTTTATTCTTTTAGTTCCGCTACTTTAACGAACGTGATAGAAACCAACCAAATTCACTTTAAATCATTGCAGCGAGCGTCAGGTTTTACAAGCCTATAGATGTCTTTTACAATATGTTATGTTTATTGTATCATGAGCTATAAGAATTTTTTGTTTTATGTAACCAAATTTGCACGGACTTGCCCAAGTTTTAACAACCGAACACACGTCGCTTAAAATATGGTTTTTTGTGACATAAATTATACAAGTTTTTTTTTGTTTTAATTCCGGTATTGTAACCGAAGTTGACCAATTTTTTTCCTACTCACCCAGCAATGCCTAGGTTTCCTAACCGAATAAACGTCTGTTAAGATGATATTGTAATTTCACCGTTGCGCGGTTTACCAATAATGATCCCACATGAGAACATTTCTACTGTGAGTCCCGCCTTTTAAACATTTATGTCCCACTGAACCTCTGTTATAAAAAACTTAGCAACGTAAATTTTATTCTAATTTCAAATTGACACTTGCGAACTTTTGATCTAAAGGAGAATACGGGTTTATTGATGTAAAACTTACCTCGAAACGTTCCTCCAAACAATGATCGGCTTGATTAATTGGAAGATGAGATTATTAAAATACAATGTATTATTTTTTTATTATAAGTCATACCGACATCACCATTGTTTTATGCATTGACAAACTATTTTTTTAATTTAGGGTCTGTATCATAATAACTTAAAGGGAAATTTCCCAAAATAGCCCTGTTTTGGAAATAGATTTCAGTTTTGTCCCCTAAATTTAATAATTCCAAAAATTGCTCTATAACACCCCGGCTAAAGCGGAAACGCCTGAGTGTGACGTACAGATTACTCAAACACACATGACATTATTAGGTGAACATGATAACATTATTTCATTTAAATCTATGTAACACAAGTTTATCAAATAATAAAAATTGTAACAAGTAATTAAATAAAAGACAGAATTACAAATTTTGTCCTTTAAAAAAAGCCAAATTACGGTTCGTGTCCTTTTCTAAGTTTCCTTGCAGGCGGTGTACTTTAAACTTTTTTTTTCTACACGTTATATCCTTTACGCTAACTGGGTTAGAAAAACTCAGTTAAGTATGACATGTGCCAGACATGTGATGGGCATTTTTGTCTTTTCGTCTACTGGTAGTTATTTATAATTAAAAAATAAATTAATATATTATAACAAAAATAAATAATAGATATTAAATATATACTCTCTCTCTCTTCCCGTCTTCTTTCTCTCTCTCTACTCTCTCCCTCCCTCTCACTACACCAACACCACCACTACCTAACCACCAAACCAACCACCGTTCTATTTCTTTTCTCTCTCATCTCACTTCACACTCCCACTCACACACTAAAACTAAATCCCATCTGGGTTAACCTTAATCATGGAAAAAAAACAAGGGTTTTTCTCCACATTGAAGGACGAGGTAGTACGAGGTTTATCTCCAGGCAGGTCAAGAAACCGGGCTCCCAAACCCGGTCGGAGTCAAAGCGGCTCACCCAACTCGGGCCTGCTCCGGAGAAGAAAATGCAGCAGCCACCATGCGGGTCAACCCGAACCCGTTATGTCAAGATCCGGCAGCTTAAGGCCATTGGAAGCCCTGTTGCCGCTCCGGGAAGGTCCGGATCCGAATGACCCGGCGGCGGACTTCGCCGGAGACTCGTCGAAAGTGGAGAGGTGGGGCCACTGGATGAAGGGTCAGCTGTGTCGTGCTCCGGCGGGTGGTTCACATATGAAGAAATGTAGAAGATGAACACGATCTGGGTGTGGTGTGATGCTTCAATATATTAGAATATTGATTTGATTTGTGAGAGGGGATTTGTGGGTTTCTGGGTTTCTGGGCGTCAGAACGAGGGGAATTGACCGTCGTTTTGTGGGTTTCTGGGTGTGAGAGGGGTTTAGGGTTTTGGAAAGAAGGGATTCGACCGGAGTGGGAGTCGACGTCGGAGATGGGAGTCGGCGTCGGAGATGGAGCGGTGGTTGGTGGCGGACCTGTGGTGGCGGTGGTGATGGTGTTTGAGGAAATCCATGGTCGGAGTGGTTGTGGTATGGTGATGGTGGTCTGCAAGAAGAAGAAGAAGAAAAAGAAGAAGAAGAAGAAGAAGAAGAAGAAGTTGCAGGTAGACGAAAAGACAAAAATGCCCTCACATGCGTCTCACGTGAGGGCATTTAACTGACTTTTTATAACCCAGTTAGCGTAAAGGACAAAACTTGTAGGAAAAAAAAGTTTAAAGTACACCGCCTGCAAGGAAACTTAGAAAATGACACGAACCGTAATTCGTCTTATTTTAAAGGACAAAATTTGTAATTGGGTCTAAATAAAATGATAAGTTTTCTTTAAATATCCTATAAGCATGCTATTGTGTCTTCTAACTTTTATCCTTGTATCTCTACACCTGTAACATATGTATAAAATAAAGTCAGCTACAAACATAGCTGGTGAGATTCCCACAGTTTGATATAATACGTAAAAATCATACAATTCATGGACAAGTGATAAACGAGCAAGTAAAGTCCTTTCCAGTTGGTATCAACCAACGTACTCGAGTAATCGTGCAAGTAAGGTTCTTTCCAGTTGGTAACAACCAACGTACTCAGATAATGAGGCCATTTTCCACTCGATACAAATGAACCAGAGTGCAAAGGAGGGCGTATGATCATACTTATTGAGGCTACCACGTGCAAGTAAATTCGAGCAAGTAATCAAGTAATACACAAGTCCATATAGTGAATTGTAGTTTGTAAGCGAAATCGTAATACATTGAATTTTTAATAAGATACATGTGCTACCCAAAAATATGAAAACGTTTAAAAAGGGGTTGTGAGAAACTCACCTCGAAATCAAAGATAACTTGAAATATAAACCGAAAGTACAATAACGAAACCGAAGCAACCGAAAACGCGTTAAAGAATCTGAACGATTGAACTTCTTGAACTATAAATAGAATAAATACAAATATTTAAGGATTAACTAACGGGATTAAACGAGTTAATTATTTAGTTTTAAAGATGTCACGATGTATGTTTTATTATTTTAAGGCATAGATTATTTTAATATTATTCTAAGTCTTCATGGAAATTTTAACGGTTTATATTATATTAATATTATATCTTTAACACTAATAAGAGAGTTACTATATTACATAAACGAAAATTAAATGGGAAATTTATCTTGGACAATTATAACTGTGTTGACGAAGTAGCGTTAATGAATTAAGAATTAGCGAATTGTATATAAAATGAATTAAAACTAATGGATTAAAGTTTACGAACGAATTAATATTTAACGTATTAAAAGCTTAATCAATTAATGTTAAGTAATAGAAAAATAAATTAATTTTAACGGTGTAACAATTATATTATTAAATATTATGTCCACTAGTAGTATTTAATAAGGGAATTTAGTTATATTAATGAAGTACAAATTTTGACGAGGTTTTATCTTGAAAAATGGTTATTTAAACGAAGAAAAATTAACGAAACGGAAATAATATTAATCGGGTTTTGCAAAAGGTTAGTTTTCTTTTTGGATGAAAAATTGGTAAAATTAATTTAAGAATTATTTATGGCCAAGGGTTTTCTTTTATCAATCAAATTTTATCTCAAAATAACTACGTTAGCGTATTATAAAGTTTTAACAGAAGGAAACTATTAAAATATAATATTGACGGTTTTCAACAACTTAACGAATATGGCCAGATGATTTTTGGGATGAAACTTGATAAAATATAATTCATAATTAATTTATTTAGTTTAAAATAATGTTATTTAATTTATATAAATTTGAACAAATTATCATTCGTTAAAGATTTAAAAGAAAAAGGAATGGTCTAAAAAATATATATATATATATAAACACCGCTTAGAACCGGGTTCAAACCCGGGTCGTTGGGTTATTAACGAAGTGTCTAAACCACCAAACAAACATGCTAAGTTGCTTTGTTACAGAAACAGAAATTTTATATAGTTTATAACCAAGCTCATCATCTTCCCTATAAACCCTAGAATTCAATTTCACAAATTGGTTCCATGTTTGCCAATTTAAGGTTAGGGGTTTTAATTATCGGTTTAAAAGGATCAAAAACCATATATTACTTACTTGGTATTGTTACGGATTGATGGAGAACCAAGGTGGCTGGAAAAAAAATCTTGACGGATTAATTTCTCGATATTGACAGTGTTTTAGATTAAAGGAATGATTGGGGCAAGTTTAGTCGAAGCCCAGGTTCCTATTTATAGTTCTAATTGGAGCGAAAGATGTTAATTATATGTTTTGCGTTTCCAGGTTTAATGGCCGGAAATTACGAGTTGATTACGGGATGATTTGACTCATTATTAGGCGTTATTTACGTTGATTAGCGATCGTAGGTTAAGTATTAAGCCGTTACAAGTTTTGAATTGATTTAATATGCGCGTTTTGTCAAGCTTTGGAGCTCGCCGGACTTGCTGCGGCACGCCGGAATGCCCGGCCGGAAAACCGTGGCTTGCAGGAGGTGGGCTGATTGATTTATGATTATTATTATTTTAATTTGTAATTTACATATCCAGTCCTTAAACTTTGAAGTTATATTAAAACAGAAATTTAAATATAAATTACAATTTGAACCTTGTACTTTCAAAAATGTTTTAAGACTAGAAAATAAAAATGAAATTTTACGAATCGGATCCCGAACTTTGAAATGTAATAAGAAATTAATATACTTGGATAATGTTCGTATTATACCCTAATAGTTTGCAATATGTTTAAAGCTTTAAACTTTAAATCCCGGAGTTTCGTTAATTAATCAAATCGAATAGAAAATGAACAAACGATACTCGTAACTCAAAATTAACGATAAAGGATGAACATCAACAAAACGGGTCGGCTTAATGACTACCAATGCAACTACAAATAAACATTAACGTATGTTACATGAAACGAAACTTGAGAATATTATAATATATATATATATATATATATATATATATATATATATATATATAAACAAAACCAAAAATTCAAAATGGGTCGGGTTTTTGGGTTTGAAAAGTAACGAATGTTACATGCCCTCTCTAACTCATCTTTGACTATGTGTTAGGAAATCTAACACGTCTTTGACGACATGTTAGCATAACACGTCATCAAAGACGCGTTAGATTTCCTAACACATGGTTAAAGATGAGTTAGGGCTCCAAACACGTAGTCAAAGATATGTTAGCATCAAATGCATAGTCAAAGATATGTTAGTTTTTTGTTTGTTTTTTTTAATATTATATTTTTATAACTAGTTTTACTTATATTTGTTTTTCTTTTATAAGTTTTAATATATAAAATTTTATATTATTTCGAATATACCAACGATTAATGTTTACTTTTATCTACGGACCGACATAAATTTTATTTAAAACCGAGCGGGGTCAAATTTTATTGAACATTTCGATATTGATTTGGTACGACTCGAGTTTGAGTATGTTTATGTCGGTCAGTAGGTAAAAGTAAGCATGTCTCGTCGGTATATTCGAAATAATATAAAATGTTATATATTAAAAGTTATAAAAGAAAAACAAATATAAGTAAAACTAGTTATAAAAATATAATATTAAAAAAACAAACAAAAAATTAACATATCTTTGACTATGCGTTTGATGCTAACATATCTTTGACTACGTGTTGGAGGCCTAACTCATTTTTAACCATGTGTTAGGAAATCTAACGCTTCTTTAACGACATGTTAGCATCTTTAACCATGTGTTAGAAAATCTAACGTGTCTTTGACGACGTGCTATGCTAACATGTCGTCAAAGACTCGTTAGATTTCCTAACATATGGTTAAAGATGAGTTAAAGGGGAACATTTTTGAAATTATTAAGTTTAAGAAACAAAAATAAAATCTATTTTAAAAATGGGCTATTTCGGGAATTTTCCCTAAATTAAATCATAGGAGCATTATGTTCATTCACGCATCGTGAAAAGCAAAAACAAAATTGAACCTATAATGTAAATATTTTAAGTACAAGGGACGATATTTGTAACTTTAGAATTAAAATAGCGTTAAATATTATGGATGAAAGGGTTAGTACGTTGTTTGTACAGTTATAGGAATGCCACGTGTGACAAGCTACAGAAATTGTCGGGTGCCGACTATTTACGAAAGCCAAAGAAGAACAATAATAATAATAATAATAATAATAATAATAATAATAATAATAATAATAATAATAATAAAGTGAGCCAACGCAGCATGGTGACGTGGAACTTACTGATTGTGACGTATGAGGCTCGTGTGGAACGAGGACGATCATCTCCGCCGTTACAGTACTGTCTGCTATATCCACTTTTTCGAAAAGTGTTATGCATGAATATTATTTTTTAAAAAATAAATTCTTAGGTTAATGCCATGTGTTGCAAAGTTTAATGGTGTACTCATGATTTTTTCCGATAGGTCCGAGGAAGGAGCTTAACCTAAATTTTATGAAGGACGATTTGAATTTTTCCTTATAAATAACACTATTTTTTTTAATTTACCACATGAATGGCGTTAGTCATGCAAACTACTAAGCATTCTTATGTTTCTCGAACTCAAATTGACTCGAGGTTAACTGTTAAGACCCTAAAAATCGATAAGTAGTCGGATTATGTTTCTTTTGGTCACACTACATAGGACTTGGAGGAGCACGACGTTTTGGGTGATTGAGAGTGAATGCTATGTGTTTTGAATTTTCTTGCTTGAATGGGAACAATGTTACATTGAAATTGTCCCCTTTTATAGAGGTCATGAATCTAGATTACATATAAAAAAATCTATTCTAAACTGTTCAAATTGTCCTCCAAACACTTGCCCGGTGACATCCAATTAACAACACATTGTTGGGTTACACCTCCATTTACTTAATTGTACTAATATGTCCATAATAATTGGGCAAAGTAAGATCTCAAATCAAATAACCTGCATTGTCATTTAGATAATTCTATATACAATATAAGCTACACTAAGGTAATAACATACTTTTCATGACGAAGACCCGGCTTGATGACTTTCCAACTTGATCGCTAGATTACTTGTACGTTCACCATTTCATTAGTGATTGATGTCATCACAATATCTAGATCATCTATATGTTCACCCCCATTTCCCCAATTGACAACCATAACAAATCACCTCATTTGACATCAAACTAAAAGATTTCATTCAAAATCCTTGAATTTTCTTTCCAAGGCTTGTCACTTCTTTGACCTTTCCTGTTCTTGTCGACACACACGCAAAAAGCCTAGAGAAATTTTGTATTTTCTCATATCTTTAGTCATTGAATTCACTAATTTACATTGGCAGCCTTCCATCTTTAGGCAATGGTCATTATAAGCTTATGCTTTATCTATATTCTTTGATGCATATGATATAATATTTGTTTTCAATTAACTAAATAAAACGAAGCCAGTTAAATAAGAAAAGCTAGTTGCTAAAAAAGTTATAAATTTTGAGGCGCTACATTTTCTTTAAGATAAAAATGTTCAACTTTTATAAAAAGAAAAAAGAAAAGAAAAGAAAAAAAGTTAGATGAGTTGTACATATAATGTGCGTGATTATATACATGCGTAATTATGAAATAGGTTGCATAATTACGTGCATAAAAGTATAAACATATATAAGCTGCGTAATCATCATACAAGTTGCTTGATTATTTAACTTTATGCGTGGTTATGAAGCAGATGAAATTACTAATCTCCCACAATAACGTATTCTCCCTTATACAATAATTCACATATTTGATTATAGTTTTATCTACTATCAAAAGTATATATTATTTAATTCTATTATATGTAATGATATATGCCATGTAATTTAACTCATAATGTAAGAGATTTATATTTGTGCAGATACTAAACTCAATTAATTACTCACGAGCATAGTCAAACTCGGCGTGTAAAATTCAACTTGATTCAATCTTTATCTAGTGATTTCAACTTGATGATGAATGATTCAACTCGATCAACTCCACGTACAATTATGTCAAAACGTATGATTGTGCGGAATAAAAGGGATTGCCTAAAAAAAGAAAGGAAAAATGGTTAGGTAACATATGTTGACTGCCTTGATTAATACTATACACGCATATACACACTTTTTAATCCGTAGGTCCAACAAATTAGGTATAAAAGTATTTTTTTTTCTATTTATTTTTTAATTAAAAGATTTGTCAAAGTAGATCTTAAGCATTTCCTAGACAATGTTATTCCAGTTAAAAATTAATAAGTGTCTTGGCGAACTTTTATTAATGGAAGCTTTCATCAACAATATAATCAAGAAATATCCAAAATTATTTTATAAATAATGTCATATAAGGTGTTGTATGTTTTTTCAGATGTAAAATGTTTATGTGGACCACATCTGCAGGCAAGAAGAAGACTGTTTGTTTTTTAACGTCAATAGATTGCTAAAATAAACTGGTAGTGGTATACGAACTGTGGTAGTGGGTGGTGGTGGTGCTGGATGGTGATAGCAGTAGTGGTGGATGATGGTGGTGGTGGATGGTGGTGGTGGCGGTGGTAGAAGGCGGTGATGGTGATAGAAGGCAGTGGTGGTGGCGGACGATGGGTGGTAGCGGTGGTGATGATAGGTGACAGACGGTGGGTGGATTGTGGGGGTGGACATTGGTGGTGGCGAACGGTGGGTGGTTGTGGTAGTGGATAGTGGTGATGGCGGACGAGTGGGTGGGTGGGTGGTGGTGGATAGTGGATGTTAGGTGGGTGTGATGTTTTAATCCTATGCAGACTTTAGAAGATCTCAGAAGTGGATGGACCAAGTCTGCACCAAGAAGAGCTTGCGTAAACGTTTTTTAATGAAGCATCTTCGAGAAAACAAACAGTCTGCAGATGGCAATGTTTGCGCGTGGTCTGTGCGGCACAGACAAAATAGCTTGCAGGGACTTTTTTCAGAAAAACAAACAACACATAAGCATTTCCAACATAGAATCTCAAAAGGCACACCATCAATAAAGTTTGATTATCGCTAAGATTTCCCTCCATTATTTTCAAGCATCTGGCTCTGTCAATCCATGATTCAGTCAGTGATTTAACAATGAGTTACGTATTTTTCCACCTATGCGGTCAACAACCAAATGCATTTTGCAAACCCACTTTCGAATTTAAGTCACCTACACCCTGAGTGTTGTAACTTTGATGCAATTTGGGCACAACTTAGCGTTTGTTTGACCGCTATAAAATGGTGGGGCCAAAGACAAAGTCATCATTTCACACATAAATTGTTGTTGCTGTTATTACCACACCTCACCATCTCCATCACTACCACCACCCCCCACACCCCTAGTCTCCGTCACCAACACACACCACCACCACTGCGACCATCCAACAGCGGCATGCCACCACCACCACCGTCGAATACAAAATGGTCGATGATTTTGCCTTTGTTGATGACTTTGTCGACTTTACGAGCGGTGGCTTGTAGTGATTTGAACTATGGGATTTCTCTCAAGATATCGTCCCATTGTTTCCGCCCTAGACCAGCGCTTTTATCGTCATGTTTACTGGTAATTTATTAGGGTTTAGTTCAAGCTTCATTATCAAAAGTAAGGTTTACAAAGAGCAGGTGGGAATCGCCAGATAAATCTACATTACGTTACACCCTTTTCATCAATTACGTTTGTCGGAATCCTCCCTTAATTCGCCTCCTCAACTACGGAGTCTGAGGTTCGTCACCCAGAATTGATGTTCGAATGATGAAGTTGGAGCTCAAATGATGATTAATTGATTATTTCAAGATGATCGACCGATTTCACTTGTCAATTACATGTTTATGTGGTGTGGTTGGTGTTTTCTTGCAACAGAGCGATGACAGCTCGTTGCTAGTGTTGAGAGCAACATGACTTCCTGCAACATGGATGGTAAACGACTCGATTGACGTGTATGTAAAATGTTTGGCATGTATACAACTAGAGATATTAGGTGCTCACCCAAACTTTATCTATTGCGTGAGGGTAACTTCCTGCGGCTTGTTATGTGAAGGTACGATCAACGATGAGAGAGAAAGCATGATCTGGTTTCAATGGTTGATATTTGATGGTGATCCTATTGACATGCTATAACAACTAAGTTGTATGTGAATGTTGTGATGATGAAGACAATGAATAATAGGGGTGCAAATATTTATTGAATCAACCACGGGGATGCAAAGTTGGGGAGTATTATGGTCTTTTCAAACAAATTTAACAAAAGGTAAAGGTTGGGTAACATCAAGGCTCAAACAGCATCAAAGTAATAATGCCAGAGGCGCAAGTGGTTTAATTTGAAACGAGGTTTGCAAAGTGAATTTATTTGTTAACAACAAGGATGCAAAAGTACTTATTGTGGTACGATTTCTCAATATCACATGGTATCAGCCAAAATCATAGGGGTTTTGGTTTGGAACACTCATCTTTATTCCTCCCCATCCTCGACTTCGCGACCATCTTCCTACCTCATGCATGCGTCAATCCCTGATGAAATTTTTAATTGTTATTTGGCTCAACCCTATCCGATTCAGCCTTGCTGTGCATCGGAATTGGATTTAGCATCTCTTATATGAACCCTAGTTTGATTATTGGAACATATTTTGCCTTTTTATCAAGTCAGATTTAAAACCACGAACCCTGATTCTAATTATAATCCACCTCTTATACAAACTCGTGGCTCAACCACATTGTCAATTATGTATAGAACTGTGTCACTATGCTACTTATTGTCCCACGTTATTTTCCTATGTGTCAACGTCATTTTATTCTCATGATCGGTCTCCAACACCTACGTGGTTTGTTGAGTCAGGTGCCACTGCACATATGACATCTCCTGCCACTTATGTGAACCACCCAACTCCTTGCTATGGTAGTACACTTGTCAGCTTTAGTAATAGCCACATTCTTCCCATACATTGGAATTTAAGAGGTTTCCAGCAATGTTTATTTACGGATGTCTTAGTTATCCCGAATTTGACAATATTTTGTCAATTAGAAAACTTACACCATATAATCATTAACTATAATCATGTGGGTCAGGTTATAATAGGAAGTATAGTTTTTGTAGGAAGGATAAGAAGTAATCTTGTCCATTGATTTTGAATATGGAGGGTTGAGATTAGTTTAGGGGGAATCAAGTGTGAAAGAAGGGGGAGGGCATAAAAGGAATAACACATTTGTTGACTTTCTTTCTCCACATGCAAGGCACATGCCAAATTCCCCCATCATTTTAAAACGTCCATAACTTTTTTTTACGATGTTTTTATTAAAAAACAAATTCACCATAATAACGAGTGTCTTTTTATCTTTCATATGAGTACCATATTGTAATATGAAATTTAAAAAAATTAGTGGGTTTTTACAAATTGTGTTTTACAAAATTGTGTTATACAATAGTATTTTTCATTGTGTTTTGTCCGTTGTATTTTTTACATTGTGTCATACAGTTGTGTTTTTTTCATTGTGTTTTTTATATTGTGTTTTCCATTTTGTTTTTCCGGACTTTTCCGGCGAGGTGGTGGCGGTGGGTGACGGTTGTGGTGGCGGTGGGCGGTGGAATGGTGGTGGTTGTAGAGAGTAAATATGTAATTGGGTTTTATGTAAGTGGGTTTTTGAAATTAATGTAAGTGAGTTTTTGAAATTAAATTAAGTGGATTTTGATATTTAAGTGTTAGACTAAAATACCCTCCTTCCTAGCCTTCTTAGAAAAATCAAACTTCTTATTTGAACCTAACCCATAATCATGTAGATGCTTTACTTTTATAATCCTTTTCTATATTCAAGTTTGACTTAAAAAAGGGATCTACCCATATGTGGATGTTTAAAAGGGTTATATGTTCTTAGACACTTGCCACAAGCTTTATCAACAATTTCTAGTTCCATTAATCGTGCCACATTCAAAACATATTAGACTAGGACGTCTTGTTCATTCAAAATATAGTCGGGTTTCCTTGTAATTATTTCTGTTGCCAAAACACACTATTTATTCTACTTTTCAACTTGCAAAGGCGTGTCATTTACCTTTAGACTTAATCCATTTGATTTATGGGGTCGTGCATCAGTTACTCTTTCTGATGGTTATCATTATTATATGATATTTGTGGATTACTACTCTCGCTTTACATGGTTTTATCTATTAAAGACTAAAGTTGGCCTGGATTTTTCTCCTGCTTTCGTTAACCTTGTCCAAACGTAATTTTCTAGGAAGATTAAAATCTTTTAGAATGTGGTGGCATAGTATTTGTCAACCATAATGTTGGCCGATTTCTTGAGGCTAATGTCACCGGTTATCATCTATACACCTCAATAGAATGAACGTGCTGAAAGAAAGCATGCATACATTGTTGAAAAAAGGGTTGTCCATGTTTAACGCACATGTTCCATCTTCTTACCGGGTTGATGCTATTAGTGCTGCCATCTGCATTATACATTGACCCTTATTCCAACCTGAGAATACGAATCCCCGTTCAAGTTGTTGTTCTCTCAAGAACCAGTCTACAGTAACATCTCGGACTTATTGCTGTCTTGTTTTTCCTTATCTTAGGAACTATGCAGAACAACTTGCACCTCAAGGTATTCCACATGATTTATCTGATATAGTACTCAATACAAAGGATATCGTTGTCCTGACCCAGCTACGTCTCGAGTCTATGCTACTCAACACGTCTAATTTCCCATTATCACATCTAACGATTTTGGTTTTACATGTTTATCCAAAACTAAACCAAAAGAGAATTCAAACTCAAGGCATGAATATTGTTGAAGACAATTTTGTGAAGGATGAGGCAACGTTATCGGCAGTGACGGATCTAGTCATAAATTTCATGGGTAACGTTCAAAAATTTTTCTTTTATCGTATTTCATATAATGTAAACAAAACAAAGTAGAAACACGATAATAAATAAAATAAATACATTGGTGCAAATTTCTCCTCTTCGATTTTTGAAAGCCTGTAATCGAGTCATTATACATTCTTCTTTTACTTTATCAAACATTTCTCTTTAGACCGCACAAATTAAAACATTGTTCAAATACTTATCAATCATTCGCTTGCGCAAACCCATATTGATAAGCTTCATTTTAGAAAAAAAAAAACATATTTCAATGGTTGCATTTGCAATCGGCAAAACCAACGCTAGCTTCAATATTAGATAAACCAAAGAAAAATTGGTGTGTTTTCTGATTTCCACCATTACACGAGCAAGGTCACATATTCTACTCAATTTTGCAAATTTATCATCTTCTTTTAAAGTATGATAAAAGGTTGTACGATCACTTAAAATACATCATCTTTCTTCGTTACTAAAATCATACTAATACATCTCCGAAAATGTCACTATTTTAGATATGTCAAACTTGGAAAACGAATCTCATAGATTTAAACTGGACATATTTTCTAACAAACTAGTTGAGACCTCACTGAATCTATTTCCACGTTCTTGACTTCGCATATCCAAGACCGTATTAAAAACTTCAACCTCAAAATAATAATTCTAATGAGCAAGTTTCTGTTTGATGTTTCTCGTTTAAATAAAAGAGAAAAAAGGTTAATGGCTTTTATTTGCTTTGAGCTACAAACTTTATTTAGGCTTTATTTGATTTAAACTTTTAGAAAAATGATGATTTTGTTAAGCCTATTTCTGTTTGAGCCTGTTTAGATTGATATTTCTCGCTCAAACAAAGAAAAAAAGGTTAATGATTTTTATTTGTTTTGGGTTATAAACTTTGTTTGGGCTTAATTTGATTTGAACTTTTTAATTGACTGGACTTTAAACAAATAAGGGTAACATAATATTCTTTTAGGGATAACGAAATACGAAAACCAACCTGAAAAGAAAAAAAAGTACATTAGCGACGAAATATTGAGGGGTAGCGAATGCTACCCCTAGTTATGAGCTGCATCCGCCACTGGTTATCGGTGTCGCAGTGACCGACGCGGTGCTGGTCAACGACAAATACTGCAACACGTTGATTGTGGTTGGTAAGTTTTGGTCGTGGTGTGTAAGCAGGCATCGCCTATTTCACTGTACCTAGAGATGTTCAAAACGGTTTGGGACTAGGAACCGGAACCGGTTCCTAACCGGTTCCTATATTCAAAACCACCTTTTAAACCGGTTCCAGGCTCGAACCGGTTAGGGAACCGAACCGGTTCTCCCACCCTCGGACCCCTAACCTATCTAACCGGTTCTTACCGGTTCCTAACCCGGTTCCTGTACCGTAACCGGTCAAAAAACGGCTATTTTTGACCCCAACGGTCAAAAAACGGCCAAAAAAAACGGTTAGGAACCGGTTCCGATTCCAGAACCGGTTCCGGTTCGGTTCCGGTTCCTACCCGCCCCCACTCAGAAATGCAAGAACCGGTCACGGATCATCGGGTTGAATCAGATAGGGTCCGGTTCCTACAAAAAACGGGTAGGAACCGGTTCGGGTCCGGTTCGGGTCCACCGGTTCGGTTCCAGGAACCGGTTTTGTTGATCATCTCTAACTGTACCCACTAGGACACTTGTTCTCGGCCCATTATGATCCTATCCTTTTATCATTTTATCCGTTAATTGGGCAGTCCATTTGTATCCACTTTTACTTAATTTACTCATATTATACACTGACTTAAAGCTATCATACTACACTGAAATAAAAAAAAAATAATATACATATTTTAGTCTAATTTATTATGTATGTGCATGAATAACTTATTAGCCATAGGGCTATGTGTAGTGGAGGGGCTACAAATGGGGACGATTTTTGTCATGTGGCATCCGGTCAGTAAAAGGGGGATTTTTGTTTTCGGGGTATAGTATGTATATCACACACAAATGATATTAAAAAACGTCGACAAAAAGACGCCCCCCTCCCCATCGCCCCTCTTATCCCCGGGGGGGGGGGGGGTTCCTCCAAGAAATCGCCCCTTGTCACCCTAATTTGTAGCCCATTACACACGGCCTAATTAAATCGACGTACTATTTGGAGAAATGTATACATAAGCATATAAATTCAATAAAAGATGGTACTTTATTCACAAATCACTATCAAGAAGATTAATAACAATAATAATCGTTGAATATATTTATAGAAGAATGTGTACTCTAAAGTTCAAAAGTCCTCTACATGAGCAAAAGGAGGGAAGAAAAAAGGCGATTTCATACATTTACATCACATCCAAAAATAAATTTAATGTTAACTGATCAATCACATAGTTAAGTAAAATATTATTAGCATCACTAAATAGTATACACCTGCGTCAGTTTTAGAGCATCCACGACGCATGACCTCTACAAATCGTCACCTCAACTGTCACATCAGATAACTTTATTCAAAAACACTCATTTATCCTTTAACACCGTAAATTTCAAAACTCAATAAACAGTAAAATAACATATACATATATGTATATATGTATGTGTGTGCGCGCACGTGTGAGTGTGCATTTGTGTATTATCTGTGTGTGAGTGATGTGACAGTGAGGGCTAGACCTCATCGTCCGTTGCAGGTTTGTACGTACGAACTTTAATTTGGTCCCACGATGCTTGTCGTCTGTTTTTGAGCGGTTTGAAAATCCTGGACGTGGCCAAATTGATCACGTTGTGAATGCTCTTAATACGTACTAGTATAAGTTAAATTCATGCTTTTCATAGTTTTGTATTGAAATTTGGGTATTAGTGTATGTATTAAACTGTCTCTGTATTTATTGATGTGATTGAAAATAGATGAATGCTTTAGGTTTATATCTTCTAAACTGTTTTGCTAATTTGCCAATTGCATGGCCGGACAACAAAATGTTAAGACACTTAGACACGTATTTTTACCTTCTAGACACTTAGACACGTATTATGTGACACTTAGTTTAAAAGCTAATTAGCTTTTGAATGTTTATATAGCTTTAGAAAAAGTAAAACCATTCATCTGCATTTGTACATTTTGAAAGAATTTAATTTAACTTGGGGTTATGATAGTTTCAAACTTCTTAATGTTATTAGAGAGTGCGATTTCTTATTTTATATTTATTTCTTATTCTAGATCTTAAATCTTAATAACCCTGGTAACGTATATATGTACAAAGATGGAAAAAAGAATATAATAGTTTTTTTTTAATAGTTTTAACAGATACTTTATAATTTGTTACACCTTTGAAAAAACTCTAAATAATGCAAATGCAATTATGATATCAATGAACTCTATTTCTTTTTCTTGGTGACATGAAATAAAGATGATGTGAGAGTTATACTCAATAAATTACACACGTATAAGACAGGAGCCATCCATGTCGCAGCCTGTCCAGCACATATTTATCATCCTATCACACGGTTTCTCAAGCATATTTTCCTGATTAGACAAAAAAATTTAGGTAACGTTTGGTAGAAGGGAATGAGAGGCAGAATGAAATGAGTCATTCCAAAAAAATAAAAAAAATCATGTTTGGTTGTCATGTGGTAATGGAATGAACCATTCCATAATGAATGGAATTCCTTTCAAATATAGAATTTTCATTCTTTAAGGAGTAGGTGTTTTTTTCCATTCCTTCAAAAAATGGAATCAACAATAACAACAATAATAAAATATTATGATTATTATTATCTTATAATTATTATTACAAATTATTATATTGTTGTTATTAATTTTATTATACTATCATTATTTTTATATTATAATATAATAATTATTATATTAGAGTTATTATCATATTCTCAATATTATTAAAATTATTTGACAAGTCAATGCTTCATAATACGCATGCGTGATTCAACATTTTTACGATTATTTTTATTCGCTTTAGTGGCATCATTGAAGCGCGCAGGTCTTAAAAATGAGTTAATACGAGTATTCATATTATTAATATTATTTACTATTATTACTACTAGTAGGGGTGTGCATGGGTCAGTTTAGGGCGGGTTTGTGCTAAACCCATAACCATAACCGATATGTCGGTTAATGGATAACCATAACCATAACCGACCCGTTATGGCGGTTATGGTTAATCAGTTTTGTAGGTTATAGTGAGTCGGTTAACCGTTACCAAAAAAATGTAATTGGGCTTAAAAGTTTGGTACCAATTGTTATAAAAAACGACATGACATGATATACCAAAGTATATAATCGTTAATATTAATACCAAATATTCAAAAAAAAAAAAGAATGATATTATATAATCCAACAATGAAATTCAGCTTAATTTGATAACAAATGTTGAACCAAAAACATCAAAATGATATAATCCAACAATATGTTTGGTGGAAGTTAATCTCAAAACTATTGTTGGTTAATAAATGGGTCGGTTCGGTTATAGCGGTTTTGGAATTATTTTTAACCAAAACCGACCCGTATTTGGCGAGTTTTAAAAGTTTAATAAACCGACCCACTGGTTATATTGCTTATCGGTTCGGTTATATCGGTTATGGTTCGGTTAAACGGTTATAGCGGTTAAGTTGCTCACCCCTAACTACTAGTAGTGGTGGTAAAGGGATGATCATTCCATTCCTATATGGTAACCAAACATGACAAGAAATGGTAATGGTCCATTCCATTCCCACGTTGATTCCATTCCCTCATCCATTCCATTACGTCATACCAAACATACCCTTAATGTAGTATAATTTGTTTAGCACTTTAAATAATGTATAAGATTGTTTAGTGTTTGGTGAAGTAGACTTGGCACCACGACGTCGAAGACAACCTAAGCTTAACTTGATATTTGTATTCGTGCTTGGAAGAAACTTTTTTGGCAGCCTCCATGTGAAGTGGTTTCTAGTTTTTGATTATTCTGAGGCTGACCAATAGAAGAATTCGAGCAAACTTGGTGGATCTTACTACGGCTCAGCAGGTCTAGTAGGTCATTGTTTAGGGTGCAAACGAGACGAGCGAGCCCGAGCTCAACTAGGCTCGAGCTCGGCTTGTTTAACTTGTACAAAGCTCGAGCTCGAGCTCGGCTCGTTTCTAGCTCTATTTTCAAAGCTCCAAGCTCGGCTCGTGAGTAGATTTTCAAGCTCGAGCTCGACTCGGGCTCGGCTCGTTTACTATATATCAATTATCTTTTATATACTTATAATTATTTTTATATATTTTTTTCTATCCTAATTTTATGTATAAAATAATATAGATTGTTGTTTAGTTATTTTTATTTTTTTTTTCCTAGCATTATATATTAATTAATAATTATTTAATATATATTTTAAAAAATTATATAAATGGCATGCTCGTTTAGGCCCGCGAGCCGGCTCGAGTTCGATAACCGAAGCTCGGGCTCGGGTTCGTTTATTAAACGAGCTTACTTTTAGGCTCAAGCTCGGGCTCAGGCTCGATTAAGCTTGGCTCGAACGAGATATTTAATGAGCCGATCTCGAGTAGCTTGCGAGCAGCTCGACTCGTTTGCGCCCTAATCATTGTAACTAAGGCAAGATCAAATTTTTATATGTATAAAAGCTAGGGTTGGATGCCACTTCTCCTACCCCAACTCAAAATGGTCTAGGAACCAACTTTAATTTGTTTAACCATTTTCAATTTTCATCTACTCTCAGGTCTCTATTTCTGGATGGGTTTCATACTTGTATCTTGATCACTTTACTATTGTGTTATATGATGGGACCCGCAAGATAGGACCCAATTTTTCTAATATTGTTGCATTGAAATTAAGATGAACTGAGTATATATGAAGATGGTTTATTATTCACGGTTGACATTAGCTAGAAATACAAAGAAAGTAGGTGTGTTGGTCTTGACTACTTCAAGATTCCCTTGGTTAAGATAAGGCTACCAATAGTTTCTTGTCCCTCTTTTTTTCATCTTACAATGTATTATAAAATTAAATCAAACTAAAATATAGATTTACACTGAAAAAGTTTGAACCCAAATGGCATACATTATGTCGTTTTTGTGCATACTTTAAACACTTAGACTATTCTAGAAAATGAAATGTAGAAGGATCAAAAGGCTATGCTTGTCATTGAGTTTAATGAGGGAAAACATCAAACAATCATGTCATCATGAATATAATTTGATCTAATGCAACAAATAGAAGGAATAACCGAGGCAGTTACCAATATTAACGCATGATTTTAAGCGCGAATTGGCTTGGAAAAGTAAGCTTAACATGGTCATGGGGACGATGATTGTGTCGCGTAACTCTATGTCTAGTGAAATAGATGTGAAAAGTATAATGTAATGGATATTTTTAGAGATGGTAGGAAAAAGAAGAGAATATGCAGTACAAAGAGATATCGACTTGTCTTTTGATTATGATATCATAAAGGTTGATGTATTTCCATGTGTCATAACTCCAAAGACGCGTTATCATAGCATGATATTGTGTATATA
The DNA here is from genome assembly GCF_021521415.1 of Bidens hawaiensis. Taxonomy (NCBI): domain Eukaryota; kingdom Viridiplantae; phylum Streptophyta; class Magnoliopsida; order Asterales; family Asteraceae; genus Bidens; species Bidens hawaiensis. Next base: position 28,915 of record NW_027495341.1, on the reverse strand, counting down.
TCTAATAGAGTAATAGGATAAAGACATGTATGCAATAATTATTCCCAAGATGGCTAGACAGGTAGTGGGTGTGTCCGGCCAGGGATCAAGCATGTCTTAATATACTCTTGACACCTATAATGTATTTTTAGTTATCATTAAATCAGATCTTTTGATGAACACAATAAACCTTTACTCAACCTTTCAACATGTTGCATGATATTGAGTGACGGACACACCGGAATTTTTTTCTTAAGGGTCGGCAATATTTAAGAAGTGGAAATTTATCGCTATATGCAAATAGAATAATTTTCCTGTCCAGATTGGACTGGGTCGGAACAAGTCACAAGGATAAAATCAAAGTATAATGTCAGATTCATATTTCTTTTAAATCCAAGGTAGTCAGCAAATCAAGTTCATGTTTACTAAACTATAGTTTATTCAATTTAATCATCTATAAGACATGATCAAACAAATAATCTATAATCTATCAAATAATCAAATATTAAAAAGAAAAAGAATAGAGTAAAAGTTAAAATGAAACAAGTTGAATTCGGATGTTCCGGCAATTCGATAGTAAGGCACCACTAGGCATTTGTGTCTTTATTTGAGTTTCCTATTTAATTTGGTTTAGGGTCTCTGGTCATAGACTCTTTGTATTGTCAAGTTAATTTGTTGGTTCATATTAACTAAAATAGAATTGATCATAGTTTTTATTACACTCTTTGAAGAGGTATGCGTGTATGACCCTAATTCAGGAGTAAAGTCATAATAAAAAAAGCCGACCCGATCGCATGGCACATTAAGCTGGGACACAAGGGGCAAAAGGAATGTTTTCCTTTAACCAATAAAAGAAGATCTTGTCGCATTTCGTCACACCCTTTGCAGTAGGGGACCAATAATGTTTGGAGTGGCATCAACCATAATCTCTCCACTAGAAATACAAAGGTAGTAGAAGAACTTACGTATGTTCTAATTCCGACTCTATTAATACTCTTGCGCTTAATAAGTAGTTTCTGAAGAACAAAGTACCCATTCTCATGCTGGAGGGTGGTTAAAGAAGGAACCCCGTCCTATGATGAGGCTGATGGTGTTAGTTTATAGGTTTTTCGTTCCTGACTTCCTGAGGACAAGAAAACTGATAGAGGTCTTAATATCAAAGAGTTCGGATATCCATCAAGGTTGTCTGGGAATTACTTCTTCACTTGTTATTCTGCTTAATCCAAGTTCTTCTTGTTGTGTAATTAATTAATCTTGTCCCCCAAGGTTTTCATAGACCACTTACAAATAAAAATTTTGGTTGGTAAATTATTATTTCAGTCAGCCCAAAAAAATTGATTATGGCCCATCAAAACAATCACAGCCCAACAATCTATTACTCCACCGAATTAGTTTTGGTTCAACCCAAACCCGAAAAGCAAACCAACCCGCAAAACATGAGACAGCCAACTATCCGCTAGCTGACTCTAACCTAGAGGTGCACACCGAAACCGGTTAACCGGTTTTTAACAGGTTTCTAACCAGAAAGCTAACCGGTTACTAACCGGTTGGATCCTAACCGGTTACTAATCGATCCTAACCACCGGTTAGTAACCGGTTTATATTATTGATCTCAAAACCGGTTACTAACCGGTTAACCGATTTTTTAATCAATATTTTATTAAAAACCGGTTTTTAACAGACCGGTTAACCGATTTTTTTTTATTAATTTATCAAAACCGGTTAGTACCCGACCCGATTAACCGGTTATCTCCCGTAAAAAAAACCGGTTAGGAAATTAACCGGTTAACCGATTTGTGCACCTCTACTCTAACCCGTTACACAAATCTAGCTAGGCATGTGTATGAAATCAAAAAAACCAAATCAAAATAACCGAATCAAAATAAAAACTAACAGTCTGATTTATGTTTTCTTAAAAACCTAACTTTCGGTTCAGTTACAGTTTTATGTGTAAACAAAACCATGAAAACTGAACCAAACTAATATATTTTTATTTTTTAATTCAAGTTATGAGTTTAGAATAGTATAATATATTGTTTAATATATAGTTTAGCCAAATATTTTAACCGAAAAGATGTATAATAATCATATAACTACCGTCCGCTATGGGGCGCGTAAGGAGGGGGAATGGGGAGGAAGATCGCTGGGGGGCGCCGTCAGTGGGGGCGCGGAGGGGGGGGGGGGATTCAGGATGGTCGGCGCGGAGGGGCTTACTCTCTCAATCAATCAATTTCTTCTATGAAATCGATAGCCAGGTGTGAAGTCCACCAAATCAGAGCAAATATGAAATTTGACGAAGAAATCCGACGACGAAACAGACTCTTTAGTCTTAACCCACCGGAGCAAATCTTAGTCCACATCTGGCCGTCGTGGACTCTACATCGGCAGCTTCTCTGGCAATGTACCTCACGGATCTGGCAAGTACTTATGGTCCGACGGCTGTATGTACGAAGGCGAATGGAAATGCGGCAAAGCTTCCGGTAGGGGTAGGTTTTCGTGGAGGGGTTATGTAAAAGGGCTTCAATGCCCTCACCATAGAGGGGCGTTATATCTTGAGGCTTCGATGCCTTCTATGCTCATGCGACGCTGACGTGGCACTGTGGAGGGGCTTCGAAGCTCTCCACCATACCGGATAGCCTAAATAACAATAAAAATTTATTACAAAGTTCATAATATTTGCTACCTTCTTTTTTCAGCCTAAAATTTTGAAACCAAAATGACAAATCTGAAAAAATCAAACCAAATCCAAACCAAAAAAAAACTAAACAGAATAGGTTGGTTTTAACTCAAAATCAAACCGCACAGAATCGAACCGAACCGATCGAAGCATTTACGAGTGTGTGATATAAAATATGCAAGTCTTATCACAACCTGGTAACACCAACCAACAATGGAAGCATCAGTGGTGAAGCTGAAACCTATTGAAGCCACACCGGAGACCTTCAAAGACTACGGACAGGTGGTTCAGGCGTCGGCGGACGGTGACGAGTTCGGCCCTCACGACGCACAACTCGACCTGTCCAAAGGCACTCCAAGGTTATTATCTCTCTCTGTTGATTTTAAGGTTTTTATTCGTTGTAATTAATGATTGATATTAATTGGTACGATTATTGATTACATAATTTTATAATTGTTACTTAGGTTTCATGGTTAATTCGTTGTTAGGTGATTTTTGTTACTGAGGGTGTTATAGTCATCATTTTGTAATAGAAGTGTGCACGGTTTTTGAAAACCATTTTCGGTTTAGGTTCGGTTTTGCCATTTAAGATTAAAAAATTTGGCCGATTTGCCAAAAATTAATCAGTGGGTGGCCGATCCCCGATTAATTAGTGGCCGATTTTTGCAACACCGGAAATAATAAGTTTGGCCCTAAATCGTTTTGTAATAATTATTAACTAATGGATTATTGTGCATATGGCCTAAAATATTTGAGTTACATATGTTTAAATGACTTAAAAGTTAAAACAGAAAATAAAAATGAAAATCTATAAATTTGGTTTGTTTCGGTTTTTCCAGTTTTTATACATGTAAAATGAAAACCGAAACTTGAGTTTGGTTCTTGCAGAAACATAAAATCAAACCATTGGCTTTTGTTTTGGTTTGGTTCGGATCGTTTTTTTTGTTTTCATGCACGACCCCCCCCCCCTATTTTGCAATTAGGGTTTGTTAGATTCTACCCTAAATACGAGCTCGTATTGTTTTGTTGTTATGTAAATTGAGCTAGTAAATACAGTTTTACATTTACATATTATTATTATTATTTTAAAAACTCGAAACTATAATTTAGGTTTTATATTATGCATCTACAAGATCGAGCTCTCAAGTTTTCGAAAATAACGCATCATGCAAGTGTGACTCAATGCCTTGGTTCAATTAGCGGGGATGTTTGGTACCTTGGCGTTGCAAAGGCGTCAATCGTGGATCCAAATGCAGAAGAAGTAAAGGGTGAAAATGTTTTGAAATCGGGCAGTGGTCACTGGTTCGTGCCTCCAACTGTTGACAGCGTTCGGATGTTTAAAATCACTGGGCCGAAGTTTCTGAAACTGAACCGTGGGACTTGGCATGCTGGTCCATTGTTTAAGCCGGACACCATGGATTTCTACAATTTGGAACTCAGCAATACTAATGTAAGACATGTTTGGAAGACGTTGATTATGTTTCATTTGCAAATTAACTAATGACCCAAATTCATCTTTGTGCAGGTGGTTGATCATACATCTCATGATTTCGAGAAGGAAAACGCGACTGTGTTTGTGATAGACGAGTAATTGCAAATGAGATTGTCACCTTGAATTCAATTGTTTATATCTAATAAGGATTGAAACAAAACAAACTTACATGTTGGTTTATGCAGGTAAAATTAGCTTAAATCGTAAAACAGGTCGATTCGAGTCTACTTAAATTATACAACAGATCAAAACGGAACGCAACCAAATAGGTATTTTTTTTCGTCATTTTAAAATAAGAGATAAATATACATTAAATAATTCGTTACAGGATCATACATCATTTGGAAACAACAGAAAACATTCAAGTTCTTGGATCACTACCATTTTCAAAGGCATTACATTCCGAATCGCTACACAACCAAAACATAGATTGCGTATATAATCCCAGGAACGTACCCCAAAAACGTCAGCAATAAGCATATCCAGAACTCGATCTGCATTTCAAACAGATGCATTTAGTTTCGAAATGAAAGTATATAAATAGAATTGAAAGAGGATTGAACACTTACACCACAACCATATCGAAGAAAGACGCCGATAGGAGGCAAGATGATTGCAAGTATGATCTCCACAAATGTTTCGGCACCCATGGTTGATCCTGTTTTCCTCCTGTTGTTATTGAAACTTGCAGGCAGAAACAAAGGGGAAGGAACGTTTGCCTTAACCGATTTCAAACATCAACCAACTGTTTGTTGGAAACCAAAAGAATATGTGCATCATGTTTGTCTCATTAATATGAGGCTGCCACGTGGATATACCAAACAACTGAATCAGCTATTTTTATTTTTTTATTTTTTATAACTGAGTTTTTCATTTAATCCGAACTAAACTTATAATTGAGGGTAACAGTTTTTTTGAAGGTTTTGATATTCAATAAAAGCAAACATGTGAAGAAAATATAAATACTCACTAATTAATAAAGTATAGGTGAGATCCGATACAAATAAAATTAACTTGTTAAACATACAAATAAGTAGTGTAATTACACTTTTGAACTAGAGTAATTATGTTATAAAAAATAAATAGTGTAACGATAATTACCCAAGTTCAAAAGTTATAGAGTATTAATAATTATTCTAGTGTCAACATAAGTACTTTAGTTATTTGTACATTTCTCACGATAAAATGCATTTTTATTTGATCCAAACACAATAAAGTAGCATCTTATAAAATAAATTTTTGTTTCTCAAGCAAAACATTTCAAGATAATGTATATAGGGGTGTTTATAGTTCGGTTTAAAACAATTAATGATACGGTTTCCCAATCCGTTATTTTTTTTTCAGTCGGTCGGCTTTCAAAATATTTATAAATCGTAATGAACGATTCCGTTTGTTGTTTATGCCGAACCATAAGATGTTCCTGCATCAATAGCACTTGTATATCCTTCCGTAATTAAACTGAATCTTACTTCCAAAGTATTGCTTACATTTTACCTTTATTTGTTATACTAACAACTTTAACTTGTAATATATGTAATAGCACTAGGTTCTTTTCACAACAAGATTTTCTTTCTGACAAATGTTGGCATAGGTTAGTCATTAGTGCCTCTAGTGCACACAAGCTTATATTAAAAGAAAAATGGACCGATTAAAGATCTGTGAAAAGGAAAGAAAGACTAGAAGGACTGAGGCAGCAGTAAAAAAAATGGCAGGCATTGTATGATAAGAAACTTCAAGATAAGCATTGGTTTGGAGTCTGTTTTATTGAGGCTTCTTTATTGTCTTATTGTTTGTCTGTTGTAAGATCTAAAGTTGAAAGCGACTTGAGATTGCGGTATGAAACTATGGTTTTATTGTGTAATCTTGCCGCTTGCTTCTTTTAAAATTTTGGATATCTTGTTGTTTTAAGCTTTTTTTAATGTATTTTTAGAGAACTTATATTTTGAGCAGCTTGCTTGTCTTATGAAATCAGTTTTGTACAGTTTGTTTTATTTATTTCATGTCTTGGGTTAGATAACTTGTATAAAGGCCCAATTAGCCCAAACTGCTATTAATGGTTTGTATGGTTTGGTTTCAAATTTCAGTTGATTGGTTTGGGTTTATAATAATAATAATAATAAAGAATTGTTGCTAACAGTTTAGTTGACGGCCTGACTTAATAAGTATTAACGGCTAAAACTGGACCGTCAACACCTCTAAATGTGTGTGTATAGGGAAGAGGGTCAAATAAAAACCACTAATATACATTAAAACTTCGCAAAAAACAGTTTTAAACAAGATACTATTTTTTTCTTGCTTTTTATATGTTATTAATCTTTATAGAAAAAAAAAAGCTATATACAGTTAACGAGATAAATATATGTAGCTCGTAAGCTACAAATATATACCTTGAATGAAATACATATTTGTAACTTCATGTTTGGTTACAAGTTTTATAAATATCGTATCATTTGTCTCGCTCATTTTTATAAATAAATAAATAGATAAGACTTTTTTATTTTGTCTAAAAGCTTGAATTTACCGAACCGACTTCCAAAATAATGAAAAGCCAAACGTTTGTAATTGTTCAAATTTTAATCAAACATAATTGACCTAGTGACCTATATTTACCCCTACAAGTATTGTTCACCTTTCTAATGCTCATCAGCATTCACCTTGTCTAACCAAAGTATGTTCATGTTTTTAAAATCAAATGCTCTAACATTAATACTAAATAATAAATAGAAGTGTATAGTCGTAGATCAACTTGAATATTGTTAGTTAACACTGAATCGGTTCTACAATTTTAGAGTGTCGCGGTTATGTATAACCCATATATATCTGTTTATAAACAATATATCAAAGTATCCAAATCTTTACAGTTCTAATAAGTTAGGATTTTACGTCAAAATCGCAAATGTAAGATCAAATTTTAATGGGTACTTATTACAACAACTCCTATTTAAAAAATTATGTTGCATTCAATGTTTGATGGAGTATGATAGACAGAGAATGATGACAAACGAATGAATCTAATATATGCCTGAAGGACGAGAATATAATTAATCAATTAATAACAATAAAGTTAAAATTAAATTGAAAAAAAAATGATGTAAATTAGAGGAAACAAAAAATAGTTGGTCATTGCAGATGAGATAAAATAACTTTGGCCACTCTAACCCCCTTCTCTTTAGTTATTTGCCACTTTTAGCCACACTTGTTCCTCTTCCCTCAACTGTACCTATTCAACATGCAAACAAACTGTACTTGTATCATTAGTTGTTCCCAAACCACTCATAGTACAACTATCAAATAAAGTGTTTATATAAGATTTAACATTAGGCATACTGTAGGGACCAAGATGCAATTATTAAAAGCATGAGCATGTGATTCTGTCACAACCTTACTGGCAAATGGTCAAAAACATTATGTCAAAAGGAGCATATTTTCATGTGAGATTAACTTATTTTAATAATCATTTCCATATTTTATAATTTATAAAAATATATCCATTGTCTATACAATATTATTCTTTAGCCATTAAATCATAATTTTACATTCTAAACAATATGTATATATCAATATATCATATATGACATGTGTAAAAATAATTGTGCCAAATATATTTAAGATATGAAACACAAAATCAAGTAGTAAATCGGTTATAAAATTAAAATATTAATATATACCTTGAGCTGGAGCAATTTGTGTAGGCTTTGAGAGAATAGCAGGAACTGTAGCTATTGGGCCAACAGAAGTTGGTGCACAAAAGAAGTGGGCCGGTAAGCCCATTGCTTGAGAAGGATGATATTGAAACATTGGGTACGTTGGCATCGCAGGTCCACTAGGATACATATGCGAGTAGTGTCCTCCACTAATGTAGGCCCCACCAGTATACCCAAATTTCTGCATAATTAAAAATATTCATTTTTATTTTTACATTTATTTTAGTTATTTGTGTTTTGAATAATCAGATTTCAATCTTGCTTACACAAAATTAAAAGTTTGATGAAATCAAATAAAGTATATATGAAATTATATAATATAAAAAACTATTTGAAAATTTAGTTAAAAGGGAAATTGATTGTTACATAATTGGCTTTTTAAATAAAACACCTACAAAATTGAAGTTTTAGTTCAACTAATTAATAGTACATATAGTCAATATTAACCAGTTACTTTCTTTTTTTCCTATTAATCACAATAGTGACATGTGCGTAAAGGACAATTTAAGATGATAAAAAAACAATTTTGCTCTTTAAAGTTTAAAGTTTAAACTCTTAAAAATTAAGATAAAAAGATAATTCATCATTTACAAGTGTATTATAATATAATATAGATATATCGTGTCAATCCACTTACATGATTGTAGCCGCCATTTGTTGTAGCTGTAGCCATGTGTGCCGCCGCAGCGTAGCCGTAGTAAGGCGCGGCCGCCTGGTGGTTGTACGGTGACACCGGTATTGACGGATAGTACCATTGCACGTGGCTTGGAGGCTGTGGTGACGTCATCGCACCAGCCGATCTCGGTCCCACAATCACATTAGGCCCTACACAATAATCAAATCCACAAATTAAATCACACATTCACACCAAATGTACTGTTACATTAAAAAAATAATAATAACACAAAACCAAAACCTACCGGATTGCTGGTGCGGCACTAGCTGAGGTGGCGGCGATGGCGGCACGAAGGTTAACGTCCGCTGATGACGTCCACCGAGTGACGCTAGGTTACAATTCGCACGACGGCCGTTAATAACTGGCGCTGGATCCTCACACGCCTTCTTAGCCGATTCGTGCTCTTTAAACGTAACCTAATGCGCACAATAGCAGTAACAGAAATTTAAAGTTAGTTAACTACTTAACAAACTATATAACAAGTAGTTAACGGACTGGTTTTCATTTGTACCACCTAAATGTAAACGAAGTTAGAACGATGTAATATAATGTAAATTAGTTAATAATATTTTTTTATAAATAATGTGGTTGATAAAAGAGGTGTCTGTTATATTATTATTATTATTATTATTAGAAGAAGAAGAACAAGATGCATACGAATCCATAGTCTTTGGATCGGCCTGTTGATTTATCGAAGATGATTACAGCTTCGAGAATATCGCCATACTTCTCGAAGTGATCTCTCACGGCTTCCTTCTGCGTCTCCCAGGCTAATCCTCCGACAAAGACTTTGGTCAACGTAGTGTCGCCGAACGGGCCTACGGTTCCGGCATTGGTCATCATGGTCATGGTTTGATTCAATTCTGCTATATTGATTTGAAAGAGTGAATTGAAATGGAATTGAGTGTGTATTTAATGTGTTGTGTGAGAGAGAGAAGACAGCTAGATGAAGATGGTGATGACTGGTAAACCTGATGGGCTTAGATGTCAATCTTTTTCTTTTTATGTTTATGATGATGCATAAATAAATAATGATTACAATGTCACATGAAGTATTGGTGTTACTTTTTAAAAATATTGGATATACCGATGTTACTTAGCTGTGATATACGAAAATAAGTCATGAAAAGGTAGTATCATCATAGAGGTGTAAGTATCGGTTAGCTGGTTTCGAAAATATCGGTTACTAATCATAACCGGTTAAAGTTAAACGGTCAGTGTCAGTCATTGTTTGTGACTATTTATGGTACCTAACTCTTTTTTTTGATTGAAAAATAAAAACCGTTTTAACCGGTTAGGTTTGTTTTAAAATTGGTAAACTTTATTGACCTATTGAACTAAAGTAATTAACCTTTGGAAATTAACCGGAACTGGTTCCTAACCGGTTCTAATGTGAGAATTTCTAAACGGTCGCTAACGTACGGTTAATATTGGTTACAAACCAGTTTCTACTATATCGGTTTCGGTTTTGGTTCGGTTTCAACCCGGTTAACTGGTTAGGATTTGCAGCTCTATTGTGACATACTATGTCACATTACTTCGAATTTTACTACCTGAAATTGTAATTGGGAATGATGATATTTACTTTTTGTCCTTTACATTGTTACCACTTTCGGTGATTGTACTTTACCTTTAAAAATACCAAGAAACGTCATTTGTGTTCAAAATACTTTTCGGTGGACAGCTACTGAAAAGTTCATCGACTGAAAAGCACATAAAGAACGTTTTCTGGCATTTTTAAAGGTAAACGAGAGCCCCGTTAGTGAAAAGGGAAACCAATGAAAAGTTATTTTTAACATAAAGGACATTTTGTAACATTTTTAAAGGCGAAGGACTAAAGGATAACCATTAAAAATGGTAAAAACGTAAAGAATGAAACATGTAGGTAGTGTTTGGTATGCAGGAATGATAGGGGGAATTGAATGACTCTTTGCGTAAGAATGAAAAAATTGGGGTTTGGTTGCTCAATGGATAATGGAATCATCCATCACACATGGAATCACATTCCATCAAACCCATTCCTTCCCACCCTTCTCTTTTTTTTTTCATTCCATTCCTCCTTTACCCTACTTTTTCAACAATACCACCTAATAACCACCACCACAACTACCATCGGCACCACCACCACTTCCATTGTCGCCACCACCACCGCCAACGTTACCACCGCCACCGCCACTGCCAACAACATCGTTGTAACCACCGCAATCGTTGTCACTGCCGTTTCCTAACCATCACCGCCGCCACCACCGTACGATTGCCATCACCACCAATGCTACCACCGCTTGACCACCGCCACCACCACCACCATCACCACCGCCACGACCATTTTCGTCGTCAGAGCTACCACCGTTACCATTATAGGGTTTTTTTTTTTTAAGTATTTTGAGATAGGAGTGCTAATATTATTTCTATTTCATTTATATATATATTTTTTTAATATCAAATAACATAAATTAATAATTCATTTTATTTACATAGGTTAACCAAACAAGATAAAGGAATGTAATAATTCATTTTATTTCTTTTTCCATTCCATTCCTTCTCTCATTTCATTCCCCCTTCATTCTATCATCTCCTACCAAGCATACCCGTAATCTACTTTTTTTCTCCTCCATTGCCATATATAATTCTAATTTTAAACTTCATTCAAGTATTGAATAGGTCTTGTCATTTTTTTCGTCGATATATATTAATCCAATCTATAAATTTGCGGTGTTTCTTTGAATTCATGATCGACCACCGACATAGACACAAGAGGGTGGTATTTAGTTGGGATTTCATGCGGAAATATCTATCAATGGCCCATTTCTGTCACAGGTCACATGACACCAACAAGCAACTCTATCTATAAATTTCAATACCTAGCTAGGTGAATCAGGTGTTCTAAGAAACTGTTTTAACTACCAACCAAGCATTTTTAGTGGATCTATATCATGGGCAATAGTCAATAATGTTTTTATTTTCTCTAATTAAAAGTTTTAATAAACATGTCACATATAATCATAATTTAATTTAATCTAATTCTTAATGAGTTATCACAAGGTTAACATATTTAACCAGCTGGGCTAGCCCAGTTGGCCAAGCAAGTGATGGGAGACCCGGGTGTCCTGGGTTCGATCCTTGATGCCGACCGGATTTTCCCAGAGCATAAAAACCTGTCGTGCCTTCGAGCGGGTGAGCCAACTGGGTTTTACCAGAAACGTCAAGCCACTTGGATGCCAGCGTGGGCCCCGATAATGTCAACATAGTCTGGCCTGAGTGGTGGTGGGGCCGCATTGCGGTCGCGATACCGCTTAACTGAGAAAGTCGTCGTTCAAAAAAACAAGGTTAACATATTTGTTTTACAAGAAAATGAAAGTTGAAGTGGTATTTCGATAAAGATTAATTAAATAGGAAACTAATTTTTAACCCCCCCCCCCCCCCCACCCGGTGGGTATTTCGGAGTTGTTTTACATTATTCGTTTCTAATATTTATATATTTTTTGGATTTTAGTTTTATTTATTGTAAGGAGTTAATAATATACTTAGAATTTGATGATTAAAGGATTTCACAAATAAATTGGATGTTATAACTCGGTTTAAAAGCTATCAGGGTTTGGTGAAACCCATGATCCGCCTATTTTTTTAAAAATAAAATTGTTTCTTAATTATAAATAATATCTTTTTTTTTAAAACGAATATCAATTTTTATTATACCCCTTTTTATAGGATTTTCATATCAAATATTTGGTGAGATTAATTTTTAATTTAATGAGATGTACCCCGTTTAAGGGCTAATTGGGTTTGGTGAGACCCATACCCGTGAATTCGGGTCAAATGCAAGAGAAACCTCCATTTACAAATAAAACAATCTGATGACTTGAGAAAATGTAAGTTGTAACCAGAGAGCTTTAAAATGTTTCGATTATATATATTTAAGATTTATTTATTCGTTTAAAAGTATTCCGTGTTCGTGCTCTTGTGTCTTATTTTCTACAAATCATATGTTATAAGCCCAACTCTTATTTCAATTCAAAATTATGAAAAATAAAAATACGCATGAATTCGAATCTTAATGTTGAATATTGCTCAATAGACTATGACATACGTGTTAATGACAAATTGATTGACCAGTAATGCATTTGTAACAAAAATGTAAAATAATATTAGACTGATACATGTAGGAAGGCGAAAAAACAATCTTATTTAGTAACATTGTAATTGAAATTACTTGTTAGCACGTATTTTCAGAACCATGACAACTGTTTGGGTTCACAAAATCCCTAGATATATATTGTTAATAGCCATTATAATACTTTGTTACTAACTAAAAACTTTATTGGTATAAAATATTGTACAGGTTCAGGTAAAGTATGCCAATCTTTTTAAAAAAGGTTAACGATATTAAAATATATTAAATTCAACAATACTTTAATAGAGTATAGTATGCATGTCTTCTAATGTATTAAACTTGAAAATTATATCATTTTGTTTTATTCGTGTCTTTGACGGCGGATGTAATTTCTCGGGGCTAGCGGGTTTTCGTCATACTTGTTCATATATGTATATATACTTACTTGGTCGTTCAACATAAAATTCTCATTTTGCTTTATATAAAACACAAATTATGATGAACATGTAATTCTTTAGAAAGACGAATCAATAGGATAAGAACTATATTTATGCTAGGAACGAATGAAGCAATTGGGTCGACTTCCAATTGAAGGAATGTTAAGGATGCACGGAACTTTGAGCAAACTAGGGATCACATAAACAACTAATCTTGACGATGACTGATCCAGTTGAGATCATAATTTAACTGTGTGTAGTAGAGACCGGTCCATAAGGGGACCACAACGATGTCACTGGAATTCACACTCACATAGCCAATCGAGATACATTAAGTTCTATTCATTTAACTCACATATTCTCTATTTTATTTCATGATTTTAACTATCCATCGCTAATTCTTACATTAGAGTGTGGTCATGTTGGCTTAAAAAAATCCGCATATGATGTATAGTATATTACAGTGTATAGGCTGTACAGTTCCTATACACTTATTTTATAGGTTATTGAATTTAAATACTCCAAACTATTACTTTTTGGCTAGGAACATTCTGGAATAAAGAAATATTACTTGGTACTCCTAACTTTCACCTTATTTTCTTATGCCACTCCAAAACTAATAAAACGATAACTCTGTTAGTTTTCTTGCTGATATAAACAATAAATTCCTAAATCTCTAACCTTCTCCTTGTTACCACTAATTCTAAAAATTATTCCTCCAAATAAAAATTTCAACTACACTTGAAAATCAAATCCATACAAAAAAAAATCCTTGGAATAGAGATTAATCTAAATAAGTTTATATTCTTCATCTCCTGGTGATTATAATCAACATCTAAATCCTAAAGATTTTGTTAATCAATTGAAACCTGATGACATCAACTTAGGTGATGATAATAATCAACATTTCAAACCTAACGATTGATGACGCCAGCTTCGGTTTCAATCATCTTGAAATATATGCCAATTCACTGGAAACTAGCAATGAAGAAGTATGATCAAGATGACAGTGATTTTATGTTTGGGCGTGTACCGTGACCCCGATTCACCGAACCAAATTGTTCATATTCAAAGCAAATTACTTAATTTCCACTCAACAATTGACAAGTTCACTATGTAGATGGATTGTAACATCCGGCCCCTCACACCACCAATATTGTCCGCTTTGCCCACGAAGAGCTTACGAATTTGTTTTTGGTTGCCCATGTGGAGACTTCCCAGGAGGTCACTACTCCCATCTGAGCACGCTTAACTGTGGAGCTCTCCTCTCGTCCACTACCGTTAAGCCCAAAACGCGTTGGTGATTTAAGAGGCTGGGCATGTATTTATAAACCAAAGATCTCTCTTGTCCATAGCCAATGTGGGATTTGCCTAGGATGTTACAAACACCCCCCCCCCCCCCTTAGACTCATCGTCCTCGATGAGGTTTGCCCCACCATCCCATCCAGGATGTGGGATTTGCCTAAGGTGTACCTCACGACACCCCTGGGGACTCACCGTCTCTGATGAGGTTTGCCCCACCATCCCAAACGGCACAAGAATGGCTCTGATGGCACTTGTAACATCCGGCCCCTCGCACCACCAATATTGTTCGCTTTGTCCACGAAGAGCTCACAAATTTGTTTTTGGTTGCCCAGGTGGAGACTTCCCAGGAGGACACCCATCCTGCTACTACTCCCACCTGAGCACGCTTAACTATGGAGCTCTCCTCTCGTCCACTACCATTAAGCCCAAAACTCATTGGTGATTTATGAGGCGGGGCATTTACTTATGAACCAAGGATCTCTCTTGTCCACGGTCGATGTGGGATTTACCTAGGGTGTTATATGGATGATGTGGTTGTGTCATGGTGGAACCGTGGAGGTGGTGGTGGATGATGGCATGCGATTGGTGAAATTAGGTTTTGAACATCAGTAGTGTGGCGTATGAAATTAGGGGTTTTTTTGGGCAACTTCATAGAATAGTAGCCAACTTTCAATAATGTTTCAGTTAGGTTATTCAACTTTAAAAAACATTCCAATTAAGTCACTCAATTTTCATGTTTGATTAAATTAAAGGTTTTATCATGTTTTTTTAGTATTTTTCTTTTTTGTTTCACATAGAAAATCTTTTTATCTTTTTTTAAAGTTGGCGTTGAGTGGCGGCGTGAATTTATTTATTTTTAAATTTTAATATAATTAACGTTTTTTTAATTTTTTTTTTAAATTTAACTACATATATTGCAAATTCCGACCCTCACATCTTATCCTTCATTTATTTCTTGACGCACAAAAAATCGGTGAGACTTGATTTGAAGATTTAGTGACGCAATTTGGGGAAAATGTGTATCAGTGACCTAATTAGAACATTTTTGAAAGTTGGTTACTATTATATGAGATTTTCTCTTTTTTTAAAGGTATTTTCCAAATAAGCATGTCACTTTTGTAAAAAATTGTTCTTGTCAGCAAAAATAAAAACTAATAAAGTTAGTGTTCCTTAGTTTGAGAGTGTCAGAACAAAATAATGTAAAAGTTGAGAGTGACGGATAACATTTCTTTAGTTAGGAAAATAATGTGAAAGTTGAGAGTGACGGATAACATTTCTTTGGTTAGGAATGTTGCCGACCAAAATATGAAAGTTGTGAGTATTTAAATCCAATAACCATATTTTTTACTTTTTCAATAAACTATTAAAGTAAAGTGGGATTATTTGAATTACAACTTATTAACTTTATTAACTGTATGACCATTGAAGAAACACTAATTGACCCCGGACAGATTACGGATAATCTGGGGGTTAAATAGATGTTTCCCACGAGGGGTTAGGTCCGGCAAAGATGGTTCTTCTGATGACCTGCAAAATAGACACCGTGAGCTCGTCACTGAGAAGGGGGGTACCTCCTTGTGACCACCCTCCGGCGTGAGAATCAGACTAGATTGCTCTTGAATATAAGTGTATATTAAGAGATTGCTAGAGAAAATAAGATAATGAGATATCAGATAATGTAAGATAATGTAATGTGTCCATACCATTCCAAGGTGTTGGAGTATTTATAGCCGAAGGTAGGTTTCCAAGAAGGTACAGCCGGCTGAATAGTATTCCTGTTCTGCCAACTGTGGGCTACGCACATGCCATGCTGGTAGTTGGTGGGTAGGCAGCGGCTGATAGTGACCAGGCCGGCTGTGTACTATTCTTTTCCACCAACTGCAGGCTATGCACGTGCTACGACAGGTTGGTGAGTAGGCAGCGGCTAATAGTGACAGGGGTTGGTGAGTAGGCAGCAGCTGATAGTGACCAGGCCGGCTGTGCACTATTCCTTTGTCACAGTGAGCTGTCGCTGCTTTGGTCAGACCTTTTGTCCATACATCGTCAGGTACAGTACAAAAGGTCCTCCAGTAGCGTACGGACTGGCTCATTTGGGCGGGAGTATTCCCGGCTTTGGGCGGGAGTGCTCCCGGCTTGCTCACTCCTTCTTCAGGTGACATTACTGAATTATTTAAGAGTTAAGTGCCTTGTACGTGTAGCCTTGCTGCGCGGGTAGCCTTCCTTGATGGCTAGTATCCGAACTTGCGGGAACAGGCGGAGTACGTCGACCATTGGGAGGCTTTTCCTGCTGGAACAGCTTGCGTACTGCGCGTAAGGACGTCACGTCTCTGAGCATGGTGGGTCCTGCGGATCCAGTTGGTTTCTGCACAGACGTCTCTCTTCAAGGTGAGTCTTGAGAGTTTAGCCTTTGCGCAGACGTCCCTGTTGAAGGTGAGTCTTGCGGTTTCAACTGCGCAGACGTCCCTCTTTGAGGTGAGTCTTGCGGGTCCAACTGGGCTCTGCTGGGACCTACCTCTTCAACCATATTTTTATACACACATAAATAATATGATTATATATGAGGAACAATTAATTTTATTCAAATTTTATTAAAGTGAAAAACACGTTACATGAGTATATCAGGGGTGGACTGTGATTAGTAGTACTTGTTTAAAAACACGTTACTATTCAAATTTTTATACACACATAAATAATCTGACTTGATTTCATAATCGAGTATGTGGACTGTGATTAGGAGTACTTGTTGCATAATCAACTCGCCGTCGTCTCTAAGCATATAACGATAGGGCATGTTTATTTCAAAATCAATGTTTATTTAGACACACGTAACTTAACAAAATGTTTGTGTTTTAGTGTTTATATATAGTTGTAGTTCCCATACAATATTAATTAGTTAACCAACGAACTAGTCTATTAAAGTGGGCAGCAAAATAGAAAAAGAAAATGAAAGTGACATGAAGAAGTACATAATGGACCAATCAAAGGATTATGAAACCACGTGAGGATCACAACACCATGCCCCAAGGTACATTTGGCAAACACACAGACGTGGCCAGCTGTATGAGCCAGGGGCACTTTTGGTAAACAACAAAAACAAAAGATGAGAAGCATCAGTTTGACTTTGACCATGACCTTGACCATGCATCCCAATATAGCCTATATAGGTAAGTTGTTAAATAACAAAAGTAAATCCTATTTATTTATGTGTCATCCTTTTGGAAAACGCGTTTCTCCACTTTTTATATCATATAAAATGTGACATGGAATACACGTATATTTTTAAAAAAGAATCGGTTTAAGTATTTTTAACTTTATACTTCTGGAAGTTACTTTAAGTGAACTTTAAACGTGATATATCATTGCACTTTTATAAACTATTGCATTTTGATTTTAGTATAAATTAATATGGAAGTTCAATTAACAGATACACGTAAACTTCTTCATCTCTATAGGAAAGCATACACAAACATAAGAATGAATATAAACCAATTTTAAATATATCACTATAAGAACCGTGTGTATGGTTATAACTTTTACTTGAAATACTTATTTAATAGACTTTATTTCTCTCTTTCTCACTAGATTTAATTATCTTTCATTTGGTGAGAATAAGCGACTTTATGATTCAAATAAATTTTACTTGAATTTGGTTTTGTATTGAACGTGTCTATGTGTGAGTATATATAATGAATTAAAATATTAAAATAGGA
Organism: Bidens hawaiensis; assembly: GCF_021521415.1. Taxonomy (NCBI): domain Eukaryota; kingdom Viridiplantae; phylum Streptophyta; class Magnoliopsida; order Asterales; family Asteraceae; genus Bidens; species Bidens hawaiensis. Next base: position 10,824 of record NW_027495341.1, on the reverse strand, counting down.
TTCTTTTCTACGTATGATCATCTCTCATACACCATGTAGAATTACTTACGCGGTTCAATAATTAAAAGACGTACAATGCCTTAGTGTATTACATGGGTTCAGGGGGGGGGGGGGGGGGGGCCTATCCTTGCGGTATGGGGATCGGCAGTCCCCTGTGAAAAAACAGTATTATTGTAGTGTAAAAATCTCGATCGACTCCTGTAAGTATATAACAATAGTCAACTCAGAAAATTTATGACATCTATGAGAAAATTTTATGAATCCGCCACTAACTTAGGCTAATAACTATTGTAAGTACTTTAGAATTTACTAGTTAAGCCTTGTATTTAATTTAGTGTTTATTTCATTAGTGCATGCATAGTGGGGCGACAAATTGGGTGATTTTGGGAGACAACACCGCCCCGTGGGGCGATATTGGGGCGATTTCAAAGGGGGCGACGTCGTCGGTTGGATTAAAAAGAATATTATTATTTTATTAAATGGACCAATGACAAGCCTTTCAGAGGCGATTTTTGTGCTACAATACCACTACACTCCCAAAATGAAAGTTGTCTCTCTGCTGACGTGGTACCACGTGTCAAAAATCGTCCACATTTTATAACCCTCCACTATATATATCCTTATAGATTTAGAGTTAGGACCCTCTATATTTATGTATGTATAAAGTGTAAGGTCAAAATACAAATAAAGTTATCCTATGAAGTGTAAGAATGAAAAGGAAAAAATGTCATACAGTGACAAAACTATAAATGACGGAAGGTGTGATTAAAGTCCTTAACACCACTTATAAGTTATAACAAGAGTAATTACACAACAATGATAATTACTCTAGTTATAGGTAGCACAATTACTCTAATTATACAAACAATTACGTTATTTATAACTAGAGTAATTACCTTTTTTGAGCAGTTAACGAATCATCTAAATTTACCACATTGGGATTCACTCGCCTTTCGTTTCAGGGAAAACCTTCACCGGCCAAAGCCTGTGAACATTTGTCCGAAAGCACGACAATGCGTTGAGATATACCTGTTCAGTTCAAGGATCCAACTAGTGAACGTCATCTACTCGCCTATTCGCCCTTCAGCAAAACTAAATGATGGATGCGGTAATTGAACCTAGGTCACATGGAACATCAAGGTTCTTCCTTACCAGTCCACCATAAACTCTTTGGCAACTAGAGCAATTACCGGTGGGAGTTTTTATACAAGTTACAAAATTGCCACCGCCGTATGTTTCACGTTTTATTTGATTTGCACGTTTCACACGATAAAATGATTTGTACGTTAACTCTTCCCTTATACATCTATAATATATATAAACGAAAACCCAAAAATCCTATATGTCGCGATGTGGTCGCTCCCCCCTTTTATGGAAGCCACCAGATTTTTTGATTTTTAAATGGATGCCTCTCATTGATTTAACCCAAATTCATGGGTATGGGTCTTACCAAAACGAGATAGCTCTTAAACGGGTTATAACATCTCATTAAATTAAAAATTAATCTTACCAATTATTTGATATGAAAATCTTACAAAATAGGAATATACTAAAATTTAATATCTAATTTAAAAAGAAAAAGATATATTATTTGATATGAAAATCCTACGAATATACTAAATTTTAATATCCAATTTATAAAGAAAAATATATTATTTATAATTAATAAACAATTTTATAGTAAAAAACATAAGCGGGTCATGGGTCACCAAATCCAGATAACTTTTAAACGGGTTATAACATATCATTTATTTATGAAAGTCTTTCATCCTCAAACCCTAAGTATATTATTAACCTTCTTACAATAAAAAAATTAAAATCCAAAAAATAAATATTAAAAAACGAATAAAGAAAATAAACAGGTAATAGGTATCACCAAACTCAGATAGCTTTTAAATCGGATTATAACATATCATTTATTTGTGAAACCATTTCATCATCAAACCTCAAGTATATTAATATTAACTTTCCTACAATAAATAAAATTAAATTTAAATATAATATATAAATAATAAAAACGAATAATGTAAAACAACCCCCATAATACGGGGGATAAAATCTAGTACTTATATATATACATTTATTCAGGAACATTTAAAAATATATAAATTTTTACAAATTCCAACAAATGCAACATTTTAGTTTTCATAGATATGTAAGCGCTAAAAATCATCATGTGCGTTTTAGCTATAAAAAGATTATTATTAGTTAAATGAACATATACATTATTTTTTGCATGCATATTATTACTACATATATACATAAGCTATAATTAAGAAAAGAGGCAAATGTAGAGGCAAATCATTTTGGGACAACTCATGACATAAAGTCTAGTTGAGAAGTGGTCGTTGGTGATTTTATGTGTCTTAGCTGTTGCTCTTGTGCCTCTTAGTTGGCAAACTAAAACCACCCCCACTCAATCAAATACCCCAAAATCTTTATATATTTACTATTACTTCAATTCTTCTTGACTATTTATATAATAACAATTATATTAATATATAAGAATATAAGATGTGCGGCTGTGTAGAGTGAAATGATGATCACGTCGTGTATATATAACTTGTTTGTTTATTTATTTCTGAGATGGATTTTCTCAGAAATATATAAAAAAAAATTAAAAAAACACGATTATATCTCTCTGATTAATTAATCTACTATGATTTTAACCTTTTAGGTATAAGATTGTGTATGTCATTTACAAGATATATACATTTTGACAAACCTAGTATTTACACCTCGGCATTACGGCGGAGATGTAAAATCATTTATTTGATTCAGTTATTATATATATCTAAATTACTTTAGTTGAAAATGAAAATAATTAGAACTTTGATGATTTGTCACGTAGATGTCCAACTTACATCTTATAAGAATTGTCACTGGTTAGACCGGATAAATGTTTTGGGATGAGCTAGATGGACCAAAATTTATTGGTGGAATTAAAATCTCTTTCGGTGTGTTTTGCTTTATATTGAAAAGTGTTGTTATAGCATGTACTTTAAGAATTAAATTCGGAACTAGCTTTTAGTTAGTTGTTTGTTGATACACATTTCTTTACTTAATATTATTTGAGAATTTGATACTCTCAAATTAGGTTTTGTATGAGAGTCCACGTTCTAAATAAAACATGAATAGTAGCTGGACCGGCTGGTTGCCAACCTAAGTTGACAAGCAATAGTGCAACAGAATCTTTTCCTTAAGAGACAACCGTCCTAAGAAATGTGCCAAAGTTTTGAGTTTGTTGATGTAAATCAAGGTAAGGTGTCGGATTCTCTCATTCTAGTTCAAGTTTGAGCAAACCTTGGTTCACTTTGGAGTTTGGAGAATAATTGAGGATGGTGGAACACAAATCTAGCTAAACAGTTTATATAAATTTCAAGTTCAGACAATATGTGTAGCGCTAATAAGGCTGAGTATAGTGGAGGCGCCAAAGCCTCCACATCATCACTTCACCACCATATTTAACATGTTAAAACCATTGTGGACAAGGTAAGGCGTGGCGCCAAAGGGGAGTATGCCAAAGGTTTAACGAAGGTGAGGAGTGTAAGAAGTGGGGTTTATTCCGAATCAACTGTTAGGGATTCAGATATTGCAAAACACACACAAACACAAATAATCAGCAAGAGAAAATAATAAACGAAGATGAACACGCGAGATTTACGTGATTCGGTCGGCTGACCTACGTACACGGGTTGCAACCAAGATACTTTTTTTGTTGCTTTTTGCCTCACTCGTGATGAGGATATTACAAGTACACAATGAATATATAGAAATTATTACAACTTACTACCCAAGAAATCTAATAATGGGCTTTAATTAAATAAATGAGTCAGACCTGCCACTAGTCTTCAATTAATTAATCTGCCACAAAATATGTCTTCTAACTCGGGCTCAATTAAGCCTCCATAAACCCAACATCAACTAATCATGCATTTTTATTTTATTTTTAATTTTCTTTCTTTACTTTGATTTTTTAGTTAAAATCAATACACTAAAGTGAAAAGATTGTTAAATTCTCAATAGTTGCGTATCAGTAACATGACTATTAACGTATGTTAAAACCACTATACTAACAATTGTCATGATATCATAATGATTTCTCATTTTCTAGTCATGTTTTTGAAAACAATGTCCCCTTGTATAGTTATATAGTGTGAAAATCCATAAGGAAACCAAATCTTACTACTCTAATAAAAAAAAGTATCATATTTTGTCACTTGTCATACTCTTATGACTCCCTTTTTTTCTAACCCATATTCATTAGATAAATAAATTGTCATGATATCATAATGATATCATAATGTTTTTACCCCTTGTATGTTAAAACCACTATACTAACAATTGTCATGATATCATAATGATTTCTCATTTTCTAAAACAATGTCCCCTTGTATAGTTATATAGTGTGAAAATACATAAGGAAACCAAATCTTACTACTCTAATAAAAAAGAGTATCATATTTTGTCACTTGTCATACTCTTATGACTCCCTTTTTTTCTAACCCATATTCATTAGATAAATAAATTTAATTTAATTATGCATTTAATATATTAGCAATTATATTTTATTAACTTTTAAGATTGTAACTTGTATCGAATTTGACTTAATAACTGTTCAAAAGTCAAAGCATACCGATGACTAAAAATGTTTATCTTTTAAAATAAAGTTTATCTGTTTTAATTAAAATCTAGATTTGTTCTACTTGGAATTTTTCTATGGGGATTTAACTTTTTGGAATTTTTTCTATTTAATTATTTTTCACTAATGCTTGGATTTCAACTTTAATTTTCAAAATGAAGGATCTTTTATTTTCGTCAATAACTTATTATTACCATATCCTTAGTTTGCTAATTGCCTAAAAGAATGGTAAACCAACATGTTTTCAATTGATATTTAAATTTTCCATAGCCAATCAACACTTTTTAATAAAGAATTATTTTCAATTTCAAATCAATTGATATTTTGATTTATTTAGTCTTACTTAAATTTGTTTGTTTAATTCATTAAATAGCATCAAGAATCCGACTTCATTACTGTTGGTGCGTCCGTTGACACATTTAATGTAAAGGTATGTCACTTTTCATTTTAAGTTATTTTCCTTTATTATACAACAACAATAAATTATTAAACAACATTTGCTATATACCGCTTCCTTTTTAAAATAGTAGCTGACACATTTGTTACTAGAGGTGCACAAACCGGTTTTCGGTTTAAACCCGAGCAGTTCATTAAACGTCCGGTTCTTTACACTTTAAAGGCCTATATTTTATAAAGAAGTTTTGACAGATTGTATATATCATCATCTTTTTTTATAACCTTGAGAAACTGTCAGCTAAAGCATTACCAAGAATCTTTTACTTACATATGCTACCAATAGATTTGGGTCTTCACGTATTGTAAGGCCCCGAACCCGGTGGCCCTACTTTAGCGTCGGATTTACTCATAAACACAGTCCTTCAAATCAGAGTTTATTAAAACTTTTCGCGGAATATAAAACATCAATCATTTGTTACAAAACATTAAATCTTTTATTTGATACCATAACACAAAACTTTATATTCAAAACATCTTTACTTCTTTCTTCTGATGCCAGCCGTTCAATCCATGCCATGCGTCATCCTCTTACTAGCTCTGTAATCGGCTCACCTGCGTTCATACTAAACGTCAGCTACGCTGAGTGAGTTCTAGTTAATCAGGTATCATACAATTTATTCCCATATATTACTTCCCGTATCCGAAGACACATATTACTACCTTAACCTTGTATAAATATCCATAGGAGGATCGTCACGTAATATTTATTAAAAGAACCATTACCATTACCCTACCATATATAATTTCCATAGGAGGAACACTATACTATCCATAGAAGGAACACTTTACTATCCATAAAAGGAACACTATACCTTCCATAAAAGGAACACTATACCTTCCATAAAAGGAACACTATACCTTCCATAAAAGGAACACTATACTTAATTATTTAATATCCATGTAAAGAGCTAGTCACTTCCCTTGACGATACGTGCAATATCCGAAGATCGTTCACGTACCGTCAAGCAATCAATCATATCGATCACATATACCATACACGGCATTACACATAAAATTATATCCTTTCGTTCGTACTTTCTTACTTTCTTTTGTATTATCTTACTTTCATATCTTACGTTATAAAGAGCATTACGCCCTACATTCCTCTAGTATTACTAGGGCTCGGTACCCTCTTCGTAACCATACAACCATACGTTATCATTTCTTTCTTCTATTATCTCTATCATGTTCATACCCATAAACATACATAACATACTTACCTTATTCCTAGCGCTGCAAACCTGACAGTACGTGCAATATCCGAAGATCGTTCACGAACCATCATGCAATCATTCATATATTTCACATTATCCATATAAGGCATACACTTATCTCTTAGGATAAGTGTATTAACAAACATATTGAGTATGCACACAGCCCCGAAAACATAACACATAAATGGGGCTAGAAACTCACCTGAACACGGTTACGTTCTCCGTTGATCGTAATCCCTTTATTCAGTTGTGCACAGGCTGACTGTATAACAAGTATACATATCAATTTAACTATCACTACTTATAACATCTTTCTAATCTTAATTATTACCCACCACGAACGGGGGTCCGGGGGCAGCGCCCCTGGCAGCGGGGTCTAGGGGCGGCAGCCCCTAGCAGGGTCCAAGGGGCAGAGGCCCTGGCTGGGGTCGAGCTGCCAGGTCAGCTTGGAAAAAATTTATTTCCATTAACTGTCTTAACACATTTTTCATTAGGTTTTTAATTTATTTTCTAATCGAATGACTTTAGGCGAAGTTAACCTTAGGCGAACTTAGCTTTAGGTGAAGTTACCAGCTAGGCGAACTTAGCTTTACAGCGAAGTTGCCATCAGGCGAACTTGGCTTTAGGCGAAGTTGTCATCAGGCGAACTTGGCCTCAGGCGAAGTTACCAGTTAGGCGATCTTAACTTTACAGCGAAGTTGCCATCAGGCGAACTTAGCTTGCAGGAGAAGTTCATCAGGCGAACTTAGCTTGCAGGCGAAGTTCGTCGCTTTGAAGGCGAAGTTGCCCAGATGAAGGCGAAGTTGCCCAGACAGCCGCTGTTCGGTTTCTTTTCAGCATTTTGAGCGATTTTAACACCCTTGCTATGGTTCAATATCACCCACTACGCTTCCCGACCATTTTTTGGTCGCTTATAACACTAAAAAGCTTGGATCTTTAAACCTCAAAGATCAAGAATCATACATTTTTGAGCTTGTTTGGATCTCGTTTAACTTGCTAGCACACTAATCGCCCTCTCTCGGACCTGCCTGATTCTTCCCTTGGCTCGGCCCGGCGAAGTTGTGGCGTGTGTGTGTGGGTGTGTGTGTGTTTGGATAATGATAGAAATGAAGATATTTTGGGGTGTTAGGGTATTTATATCCCTGAAATCCCATGGACCTAAGGCCCATTCTCATTTAACCCATCTCTATTAATCCAAGTCCATAACCCACATCCATTACCCGACACTAGCCCGACCCATACCAACTCCTATTCTTTTATTTATTTCCTGATAACCCGAGTAAACTTTCCCTCTATTATTAGGTAATATAATTGATATTATTTTTGGAAATTTCGGGATGTTACACGTATGTCAACCAACACTTACGTCAATTGATGTTATCCAATCAATGTTGGTATCTATGTATTGATACTAGCCATTATGGCCGGAGCTAATTACCATATATTGATTTCCAGTTGATATTTCCAATTTTCCTTTACAATAAACTGATTTTCAAATTTCAACCGGGCATTACATGGAATGGGTAATGAGCTATAAATGTATATGATATGTGAGCTATAAATTAGTTTTGAAGCTGACGTATATAAACGGGCGGGGTTTAAACCGGGTTAAACCTGTTTTTGACTAACCGGTTCCAAAATATCTTTCTTATTGTAACATAAGCAATTGTTAATATCATTATTATAATTACAATCGTATTTTCCTTTACAATAAATTGATTTTTCAATGGGGCATTACATGGAACGGTTAATGAGTTATAAATGGATATGATAATGTGAGTTATAAATTAGTTTTGAGCTATAAATGGGTTTTAAACGGATGAAACCTTTTTTTGTCTAACCGGTTCCAAAATATCGGGTTTATAAACCGGTTTTAGCTAAAAAAACTCCAAACCGGTCCTAACCCGATGGTTTATAACTACAAAACGGTTTTTGTAATATCAGGTTCAAACCGGTGTTCAGGTTATGCTCGTTAGACATCTTAACCAGAAAGAAAGCTTATGTAACGGTACTCGACTACAAATTATATCTTTAGGTACTCGTATAGTTGAAGCAAAAATTATTTCTGGAACTAACATTGGACATGGAGTTTTAATCCATAGATCACCACTGACTCCAACAGACAATGAAATAGCATATAAGTTTCAAAGACGACAGTTTCCCCTTGCAATATGTTTTGCAACGACATAAACAAAAGCCAAGGTCAATCATTATCTAGGGTTGGTTTGTACTTGAAAGAAACTATGTTCTCACATGGACAACTATATGCCGTCTTGTCAAGAGTTACAAACATGTGTGGGCTAAAGATTCTGATTCTTGATAAACAAGGTAATCTGACCAATACAACCACAAATGTAGTGTACAAGGAAATTTTTTCTAATTTGTAAAATAGTTGCGTAATGTTTGTTTTGTAATCCTGTAATTTTAATGTAAGCTGTAATTGTATTAATAATATATGATAATTGTGTTATGTGTTATTGATTGTATTTTGCTTAATGTTTAAATATTATAATTTTTTATTAATTTCCCGTGTAATACACGGGTCTCAAACTAGTCAATTATAATCATTTACACACACATAGACTGTTCCCCTGCAAAGATGGACGAATGCTCAAACTGGCTTAAAATGACTCGAATAGCTGACAGAACAGGTCTTTTGGTAAAATGCTAGCTACTAAAGCGCATATGGCACATGAAGAATGCAGACATGGCCAAGCCAAACCTTTTCTCGGACAAAATGAATATCAATTTCAACATGATTTGTTCGTTGACCGCTGGACATGATTTTGGGACACGTAAACAACCGAAATGTTGTCACAATAAACTATGGCTGCCTTGGTCAAAGGTGCATTCAATTCAACTAAAAGATTACACAACCATTTAGTTTTGGCAACTGCATAAGCGATCCTGGTATTCCACTTCGGCACTAGACCGTGAGATTGTAGATTGTCGTTTTGATGACCGCGAGATAAGTTACAATCGTTTCATTTACACTAATATATGCATAATCTTAAGAATAAAAGAAAGAGAAGTTAAAAAAGGGAAAATTCCCAAAATAAACATTTATGAAAACAAATATCTAGTTTTAGGTATCATTTGTAAAAAATTCCAGAAATAGGTATTATAAGCTAGTCGTAACGAGTAGTTTGTAGAACCAATTAAGCATTGCCACGTGCCCTTAAACTAACCCTAACGAGCACATTCACCAATCATTTACTCGTCACGACTAAATAAGTTTCATGCCTCGTAATCAACGCCCACAGAGTTATTTAAAAGTTCTTTAGTCACGACGATTAGTTTTACTCGGTTTACATTCCCTACACGAGCAGTTTATTAATAGTCAACTCGTCACGAATAGTTTAACCTTATAATCTACTCGTCGCGACTAAAGGCTTATGAATTACTCATGGGTGTTGATTACGAGGCATGAAACTTATTTAGTCGTAACGAGTAAATGAATTGGTGAACGTGCTCGTTACGGTTAGTTTAAGAACACGTGGCAAGTTCGGATTGGTTTCTATAAACTACTCGTTACGACTAGTTTATGATACCTATTTTTGAAATTTTTTACAAATAATATCTAAAACTAGAAATTTATTTTTACAAATACTTATTTTGAGAATTTTCCCGTTAAAAAATGATCTGTTTTTGTACTTTACTCAACAAAATAATATCTCAAAAAGGCAAGTGATTGTAAGTTGTGACAGCCTCACAGCCGCATGAGAGTTTAATAAAACTACTTTTCAGTTGTGACTTGTGACCATGATGACTACGCACGTGCATTTAACGTGTCATACCATGTCTGTCACGTGCATCTCGCGTGATGTCTCTTCCCGTTTCAACCATGACAATTGACAAATTTGACATCACCTTCACATAAATGTCACCACTAATTATTGAAGCAGCCACCCAAAGGAGATAAAAACTCTATTAAACCAACCCAAACGGATAACATCGAAAAAACCAAACTGAAATAACCGATCTAAACTATAACTACAGTTTAGATATGTTCATCGAAAGCCAAAAATTGTGGTTCAGTTTCAGTTATGCCTCACTCAAAAACGGAATACCATTGTATCAGACTTATTTGAATGCTTATTATTAGATTTTAACCCAAGGTCCCAAATTCACTATCTTGAGCCAAAGCCCAAATTCATTAACACTGGATAACAAAAAATTTAGGCCTAAAATTTTGAGCTCGAATCCAAACTAATAACCAACAGTTTGGCACTTTGGCTGTTTTATTTGTAAACCGGAAATTACGGTTCAGTTTCGGTTATGCCTCGCTATGACGTTAAAACGCACGAACTTGTTTAAATGTTTTTATTGGATTTAGACAGAATTACAAATTTTGTCCTTTAAAAAAAGGCAAATTACGGTTCGTGTCCTTTTCTAAGTTTCCTTGCAGGCGGTGTACTTTAAACTTTTTTTTCTACACGTTATGTCATTTACGCTAACTGGGTTAGAAAAACTCAGTTAAATGCCCTCACGTGAGGCGAATGTGAGGGCATT